>NW_026123947.1:300000-422838 GCF_025177605.1 Cucumis melo
CATTCCCGCCCGCGTTTTCTTGGGACGAGCACCGGAAGTCCTCGAGCTCAGCCCGTTTCCTTCGCTGCAAGTGCATTTCCAGTGGTTTCTGACACCGGACGAGCGTTCGCCACTCGTTGGAAGCTTCGGCCATCTTTTGGACCGTTTTGGGTCGCACCACAGTTCTCCCTCCAACGAGCTCGCTTCCCGACCTATACCTCCGGAAAACGTGTCAGGGAGCATGCCAGGAGTGTGGGTTGAAGTCCTCGGAGCACGAGACCCGAAGATCGAAAGACTTATGACCAATACGGAGCAAAGGGAAGAAACCGTCGGGGGACCGCTTTTTACCCCAGGACGAGAAAACTGAGTCCGGGGCATTCCCGCTCGCGTTTTCTTGGGACGAGCACCGGAAGTCCTCGAGCTCAGCCCGTTTCCTTCGCTGCAAGTGCATTTCCAGTGGTTTCTGACACCGGACGTGTGTTCGCCACTCGTTGGAAGCTTCGGCCATCTTTTGGACCGTTTTGGGTCGCACCACAGTTCTCCCTCCAACGAGCTCGCTTCCCGACCTATACCTCCGGAAAACGTGTCAGGGAGCATGCCAGGAGTGTGGGTTGAAGTCCTCGGAGCACGAGACCCGAAGATCGAAAGACTTATGACCAATACGGAGCAAAGGGAAGAAACCGTCGGGGGACCGCTTTTTACCCCAGGACGAGAAAACTGAGTCCGGGGCATTCCCGCCCGCGTTTTCTTGCGACGAGCACCGGAAGTCCTCGAGCTCAGCCCGTTTCCTTCGCTGCAAGTGCATTTCCAGTGGTTTCTGACACCGGACGAGCGTTCGCCACTCGTTGGAAGCTTCGGCCATCTTTTGGACCGTTTTGGGTCGCACCACAGTTCTCCCTCGAACGAGCTCGCTTCCCGACCTATACCTCCGGAAAACGTGTCAGGGAGCATGCCAGGAGTGTGGGTTGAAGTCCTCGGAGCACGAGACCCGAAGATCGAAAGACTTATGACCAATACGGAGCAAAGGGAAGAAACCGTCGGGGGACCGCTTTTTACCCCAGGACGAGAAAACTGAGTCCGGGGCATTCCCGCTCGCGTTTTCTTGGGACGAGCACCGGAAGTCCTCGAGCTCAGCCCGTTTCCTTCGCTGCAAGTGCATTTCCAGTGGTTTCTGACACCGGACGAGCGTTCGCCACTCGTTGGAAGCTTCGGCCATCTTTTGGACCGTTTTGGGTCGCACCACAGTTCTCCCTCCAACGAGCTCGCTTCCCGACCTATACCTCCGGAAAACGTGTCAGGGAGCATGCCAGGAGTGTGGGTTGAAGTCCTCGGAGCACGAGACCCGAAGATCGAAAGACTTATGACCAATACGGAGCAAAGGGAAGAAACCGTCGGGGGACCGCTTTTTACCCCAGGACGAGAAAACTGAGTCCGGGGCATTCCCGCCCGCGTTTTCTTGGGACGAGCACCGGAAGTCCTCGAGCTCAGCCCGTTTCCTTCGCTGCAAGTGCATTTCCAGTGGTTTCTGACACCGGACGAGCGTTCGCCACTCGTTGGAAGCTTCGGCCATCTTTTGGACCGTTTTGGGTCGCACCACAGTTCTCCCTCCAACGAGCTCGCTTCCCGACCTATACCTCCGGAAAACGTGTCAGGGAGCATGCCAGGAGTGTGGGTTGAAGTCCTCGGAGCACGAGACCCGAAGATCGAAAGACTTATGACCAATACGGAGCAAAGGGAAGAAACCGTCGGGGGACCGCTTTTTACCCCAGGACGAGAAAACTGAGTCCGGGGCATTCCCGCCCGCGTTTTCTTGGGACGAGCACCGGAAGTCCTCGAGCTCAGCCCGTTTCCTTCGCTGCAAGTGCATTTCCAGTGGTTTCTGACACCGGACGAGCGTTCGCCACTCGTTGGAAGCTTCGGCCATCTTTTGGACCGTTTTGGGTCGCACCACAGTTCTCCCTCCAACGAGCTCGCTTCCCGACCTATACCTCCGGAAAACGTGTCAGGGAGCATGCCAGGAGTGTGGGTTGAAGTCCTCGGAGCACGAGACCCGAAGATCGAAAGACTTATGACCAATACGGAGCAAAGGGAAGAAACCGTCGGGGGACCGCTTTTTACCCCAGGACGAGAAAACTGAGTCCGGGGCATTCCCGCCCGCGTTTTCTTGGGACGAGCACCGGAAGTCCTCGAGCTCAGCCCGTTTCCTTCGCTGCAAGTGCATTTCCAGTGGTTTCTGACACCGGACGAGCGTTCGCCACTCGTTGGAAGCTTCGGCCATCTTTTGGACCGTTTTGGGTCGCACCACAGTTCTCCCTCCAACGAGCTCGCTTCCCGACCTATACCTCCGGAAAACGTGTCAGGGAGCATGCCAGGAGTGTGGGTTGAAGTCCTCGGAGCACGAGACCCGAAGATCGAAAGACTTATGACCAATACGGAGCAAAGGGAAGAAACCGTCGGGGGACCGCTTTTTACCCCAGGACGAGAAAACTGAGTCCGGGGCATTCCCGCCCGCGTTTTCTTGGGACGAGCACCGGAAGTCCTCGAGCTCAGCCCGTTTCCTTCGCTGCAAGTGCATTTCCAGTGGTTTCTGACACCGGACGAGCGTTCGCCACTCGTTGGAAGCTTCGGCCATCTTTTGGACCGTTTTGGGTCGCACCACAGTTCTCCCTCCAACGAGCTCGCTTCCCGACCTATACCTCCGGAAAACGTGTCAGGGAGCATGCCAGGAGTGTGGGTTGAAGTCCTCGGAGCACGAGACCCGAAGATCGAAAGACTTATGACCAATACGGAGCAAAGGGAAGAAACCGTCGGGGGACCGCTTTTTACCCCAGGACGAGAAAACTGAGTCCGGGGCATTCCCGCCCGCGTTTTCTTGGGACGAGCACCGGAAGTCCTCGAGCTCAGCCCGTTTCCTTCGCTGCAAGTGCATTTCCAGTGGTTTCTGACACCGGACGAGCGTTCGCCACTCGTTGGAAGCTTCGGCCATCTTTTGGACCGTTTTGGGTCGCACCACAGTTCTCCCTCCAACGAGCTCGCTTCCCGACCTATACCTCCGGAAAACGTGTCAGGGAGCATGCCAGGAGTGTGGGTTGAAGTCCTCGGAGCACGAGACCCGAAGATCGAAAGACTTATGACCAATACGGAGCAAAGGGAAGAAACCGTCGGGGGACCGCTTTTTACCCCAGGACGAGAAAACTGAGTCCGGGGCATTCCCGCCCGCGTTTTCTTGGGACGAGCACCGGAAGTCCTCGAGCTCAGCCCGTTTCCTTCGCTGCAAGTGCATTTCCAGTGGTTTCTGACACCGGACGAGCGTTCGCCACTCGTTGGAAGCTTCGACCATCTTTTGGACCGTTTTGGGTCGCACCACAGTTCTCTATCCAACGAGCTCGCTTCCCGACCTATACCTCTGGAAAACGTGTCAGGGAGCATGCCAGGAGTGTGGGTTGAAGTCCTCGGAGCACGAGACCCGAAGATCGAAAGACTTATGACCAATACGGAGCAAAGGGAAGAAACCGTCGGGGGACCGCTTTTTACCCCAGGACGAGAAAACTGAGTCCGGGGCATTCCCGCCCGCGTTTTCTTGGGACGAGCACCGGAAGTCCTCGAGCTCAGCCCGTTTCCTTCGCTGCAAGTGCATTTCCAGTGGTTTCTGACACCGGACGAGCGTTCGCCACTCGTTGGAAGCTTCGGCCATCTTTTGGACCGTTTTGGGTCGCACCACAGTTCTCCCTCCAACGAGCTCGCTTCCCGACCTATACCTCCGGAAAACGTGTCAGGGAGCATGCCAGGAGTGTGGGTTGAAGTCCTCGGAGCACGAGACCCGAAGATCGAAAGACTTATGACCAATACGGAGCAAAGGGAAGAAACCGTCGGGGGACCGCTTTTTACCCCAGGACGAGAAAACTGAGTCCGGGGCATTCCCGCCCGCGTTTTCTTGGGACGAGCACCGGAAGTCCTCGAGCTCAGCCCGTTTCCTTCGCTGCAAGTGCATTTCCAGTGGTTTCTGACACCGGACGAGCGTTCACCACTCGTTGGAAGCTTCGGCCATCTTTTGGACCGTTTTGAGTCGCACCACAGTTCTCCCTCCAACGAGCTCGCTTCCCGACCTATACCTCCGGAAAACGTGTCAGGGAGCATGCCAGGAGTGTGGGTTGAAGTCCTCGGAGCACGAGACCCGAAGATCGAAAGACTTATGACCAATACGGAGCAAAGGGAAGAAACCGTCGGGGGACCGCTTTTTACCCCAGGACGAGAAAACTGAGTCCGGGGCATTCCCGCCCGCGTTTTCTTGGGACGAGCACCGGAAGTCCTCGAGCTCAGCCCGTTTCCTTCGCTGCAAGTGCATTTCCAGTGGTTTCTGACACCGGACGAGCGTTCGCCACTCGTTGGAAGCTTCGGCCATCTTTTGGACCGTTTTGGGTCGCACCACAGTTCTCCCTCCAACGAGCTCGCTTCCCGACCTATACCTCCGGAAAACGTGTCAGGGAGCATGCCAGGAGTGTGGGTTGAAGTCCTCGGAGCACGAGACCCGAAGATCGAAAGACTTATGACCAATACGGAGCAAAGGGAAGAAACCGTCGGGGGACCGCTTTTTACCCCAGGACGAGAAAACTGAGTCCGGGGCATTCCCGCCCGCGTTTTCTTGGGACGAGCACCGGAAGTCCTCGAGCTCAGCCCGTTTCCTTCGCTGCAAGTGCATTTCCAGTGGTTTCTGACACCGGACGAGCGTTCGCCACTCGTTGGAAGCTTCGGCCATCTTTTGGACCGTTTTGGGTCGCACCACAGTTCTCCCTCCAACGAGCTCGCTTCCCGACCTATACCTCCGGAAAACGTGTCAGGGAGCATGCCAGGAGTGTGGGTTGAAGTCCTCGGAGCACGAGACCCGAAGATCGAAAGACTTATGACCAATACGGAGCAAAGGGAAGAAACCGTCGGGGGACCGCTTTTTACCCCAGGACGAGAAAACTGAGTCCGGGGCATTCCCGCCCGCGTTTTCTTGGGACGAGCACCGGAAGTCCTCGAGCTCAGCCCGTTTCCTTCGCTGCAAGTGCATTTCCAGTGGTTTCTGACACCGGACGAGCGTTCGCCACTCGTTGGAAGCTTCGGCCATCTTTTGGACCGTTTTGGGTCGCACCACAGTTCTCCCTCCAACGAGCTCGCTTCCCGACCTATACCTCCGGAAAACGTGTCAGGGAGCATGCCAGGAGTGTGGGTTGAAGTCCTCGGAGCACGAGACCCGAAGATCGAAAGACTTATGACCAATACGGAGCAAAGGGAAGAAACCGTCGGGGGACCGCTTTTTACCCCAGGACGAGAAAACTGAGTCCGGGGCATTCCCGCTCGCGTTTTCTTGGGACGAGCACCGGAAGTCCTCGAGCTCAGCCCGTTTCCTTCGCTGCAAGTGCATTTCCAGTGGTTTCTGACACCGGACGAGCGTTCGCCACTCGTTGGAAGCTTCGGCCATCTTTTGGACCGTTTTGGGTCGCACCACAGTTCTCCCTCCAACGAGCTCGCTTCCCGACCTATACCTCCGGAAAACGTGTCAGGGAGCATGCCAGGAGTGTGGGTTGAAGTCCTCGGAGCACGAGACCCGAAGATCGAAAGACTTATGACCAATACGGAGCAAAGGGAAGAAACCGTCGGGGGACCGCTTTTTACCCCAGGACGAGAAAACTGAGTCCGGGGCATTCCCGCTCGCGTTTTCTTGGGACGAGCACCGGAAGTCCTCGAGCTCCGCCCGTTTCCTTCGGTGCAAGTGCATTTCCAGTGGTTTCTGACACCGGACGAGCGTTCGCCACTCGTTGGAAGCTTCGGCCATCTTTTGGACCGTTTTGGGTCGCACCACAGTTCTCCCTCCAACGAGCTCGCTTCCCGACCTATACCTCCGGAAAACGTGTCAGGGAGCATGCCAGGAGTGTGGGTTGAAGTCCTCGGAGCACGAGACCCGAAGATCGAAAGACTTATGACCAATACGGAGCAAAGGGAAGAAACCGTCGGGGGACCGCTTTTTACCCCAGGACGAGAAAACTGAGTCCGGGGCATTCCCGCTCGCGTTTTCTTGGGACGAGCACCGGAAGTCCTCGAGCTCAGCCCGTTTCCTTCGCTGCAAGTGCATTTCCAGTGGTTTCTGACACCGGACGAGCGTTCGCCACTCGTTGGAAGCTTCGGCCATCTTTTGGACCGTTTTGGGTCGCACCACAGTTCTCCCTCCAACGAGCTCGCTTCCCGACCTATACCTCCGGAAAACGTGTCAGGGAGCATGCCAGGAGTGTGGGTTGAAGTCCTCGGAGCACGAGACCCGAAGATCGAAAGACTTATGACCAATACGGAGCAAAGGGAAGAAACCGTCGGGGGACCGCTTTTTACCCCAGGACGAGAAAACTGAGTCCGGGGCATTCCCGCTCGCGTTTTCTTGGGACGAGCACCGGAAGTCCTGGAGCTCAGCCCGTTTCCTTCGCTGCAAGTGCATTTCCAGTGGTTTCTGACACCGGACGAGCGTTCGCCACTCGTTGGAAGCTTCGGCCATCTTTTGGACCGTTTTGGGTCGCACCACAGTTCTCCCTCCAACGAGCTCGCTTCCCGACCTATACCTCCGGAAAACGTGTCAGGGAGCATGCCAGGAGTGTGGGTTGAAGTCCTCGGAGCACGAGACCCGAAGATCGAAAGACTTATGACCAATACGGAGCAAAGGGAAGAAACCGTCGGGGGACCGCTTTTTACCCCAGGACGAGAAAACTGAGTCCGGGGCATTCCCGCCCGCGTTTTCTTGGGACGAGCACCGGAAGTCCTCGAGCTCAGCCCGTTTCCTTCGCTGCAAGTGCATTTCCAGTGGTTTCTGACACCGGACGAGCGTTCGCCACTCGTTGGAAGCTTCGGCCATCTTTTGGACCGTTTTGGGTCGCACCACAGTTCTCCCTCCAACGAGCTCGCTTCCCGACCTATACCTCCGGAAAACGTGTCAGGGAGCATGCCAGGAGTGTGGGTTGAAGTCCTCGGAGCACGAGACCCGAAGATCGAAAGACTTATGACCAATACGGAGCAAAGGGAAGAAACCGTCGGGGGACCGCTTTTTACCCCAGGACGAGAAAACTGAGTCCGGGGCATTCCCGCCCGCGTTTTCTTGGGACGAGCACCGGAAGTCCTCGAGCTCAGCCCGTTTCCTTCGCTGCAAGTGCATTTCCAGTGGTTTCTGACACCGGACGAGCGTTCGCCACTCGTTGGAAGCTTCGGCCATCTTTTGGACCGTTTTGGGTCGCACCACAGTTCTCCCTCCAACGAGCTCGCTTCCCGACCTATACCTCCGGAAAACGTGTCAGGGAGCATGCCAGGAGTGTGGGTTGAAGTCCTCGGAGCACGAGACCCGAAGATCGAAAGACTTATGACCAATACGGAGCAAAGGGAAGAAACCGTCGGGGGACCGCTTTTTACCCCAGGACGAGAAAACTGAGTCCGGGGCATTCCCGCTCGCGTTTTCTTGGGACGAGCACCGGAAGTCCTCGAGCTCAGCCCGTTTCCTTCGCTGCAAGTGCATTTCCAGTGGTTTCTGACACCGGACGAGCGTTCGCCACTCGTTGGAAGCTTCGGCCATCTTTTGGACCGTTTTGGGTCGCACCACAGTTCTCCCTCCAACGAGCTCGCTTCCCGACCTATACCTCCGGAAAACGTGTCAGGGAGCATGCCAGGAGTGTGGGTTGAAGTCCTCGGAGCACGAGACCCGAAGATCGAAAGACTTATGACCAATACGGAGCAAAGGGAAGAAACCGTCGGGGGACCGCTTTTTACCCCAGGACGAGAAAACTGAGTCCGGGGCATTCCCGCTCGCGTTTTCTTGGGACGAGCACCGGAAGTCCTCGAGCTCCGCCCGTTTCCTTCGGTGCAAGTGCATTTCCAGTGGTTTCTGACACCGGACGAGCGTTCGCCACTCGTTGGAAGCTTCGGCCATCTTTTGGACCGTTTTGGGTCGCACCACAGTTCTCCCTCCAACGAGCTCGCTTCCCGACCTATACCTCCGGAAAACGTGTCAGGGAGCATGCCAGGAGTGTGGGTTGAAGTCCTCGGAGCACGAGACCCGAAGATCGAAAGACTTATGACCAATACGGAGCAAAGGGAAGAAACCGTCGGGGGACCGCTTTTTACCCCAGGACGAGAAAACTGAGTCCGGGGCATTCCCGCTCGCGTTTTCTTGGGACGAGCACCGGAAGTCCTCGAGCTCAGCCCGTTTCCTTCGCTGCAAGTGCATTTCCAGTGGTTTCTGACACCGGACGAGCGTTCGCCACTCGTTGGAAGCTTCGGCCATCTTTTGGACCGTTTTGGGTCGCACCACAGTTCTCCCTCCAACGAGCTCGCTTCCCGACCTATACCTCCGGAAAACGTGTCAGGGAGCATGCCAGGAGTGTGGGTTGAAGTCCTCGGAGCACGAGACCCGAAGATCGAAAGACTTATGACCAATACGGAGCAAAGGGAAGAAACCGTCGGGGGACCGCTTTTTACCCCAGGACGAGAAAACTGAGTCCGGGGCATTCCCGCTCGCGTTTTCTTGGGACGAGCACCGGAAGTCCTCGAGCTCAGCCCGTTTCCTTCGCTGCAAGTGCATTTCCAGTGGTTTCTGACACCGGACGAGCGTTCGCCACTCGTTGGAAGCTTCGGCCATCTTTTGGACCGTTTTGGGTCGCACCACAGTTCTCCCTCCAACGAGCTCGCTTCCCGACCTATACCTCCGGAAAACGTGTCAGGGAGCATGCCAGGAGTGTGGGTTGAAGTCCTCGGAGCACGAGACCCGAAGATCAAAAGACTTATGACCAATACGGAGCAAAGGGAAGAAACCGTCGGGGGACCGCTTTTTACCCCAGGACGAGAAAGCTGAGTCCGGGGCATTCCCGCTCGCGTTTTCTTGGGACGAGCACCGGAAGTCCTCGAGCTCAGCCCGTTTCCTTCGCTGCAAGTGCATTTCCAGTGGTTTCTGACACCGGACGAGCGTTCGCCACTCGTTGGAAGCTTCGGCCATCTTTTGGACCGTTTTGGGTCGCACCACAGTTCTCCCTCCAACGAGCTCGCTTCCCGACCTATACCTCCGGAAAACGTGTCAGGGAGCATGCCAGGAGTGTGGGTTGAAGTCCTCGGAGCACGAGACCCGAAGATCGAAAGACTTATGACCAATACGGAGCAAAGGGAAGAAACCGTCGGGGGACCGCTTTTTACCCCAGGACGAGAAAGCTGAGTCCGGGGCATTCCCGCTCGCGTTTTCTTGGGACGAGCACCGGAAGTCCTCGAGCTCAGCCCGTTTCCTTCGCTGCAAGTGCATTTCCAGTGGTTTCTGACACCGGACGAGCGTTCGCCACTCGTTGGAAGCTTCGGCCATCTTTTGGACCGTTTTGGGTCGCACCACAGTTCTCCCTCCAACGAGCTCGCTTCCCGACCTATACCTCCGGAAAACGTGTCAGGGAGCATGCCAGGAGTGTGGGTTGAAGTCCTCGGAGCACGAGACCCGAAGATCGAAAGACTTATGACCAATACGGAGCAAAGGGAAGAAACCGTCGGGGGACCGCTTTTTACCCCAGGACGAGAAAACTGAGTCCGGGGCATTCCCGCTCGCGTTTTCTTGGGACGAGCACCGGAAGTCCTCGAGCTCAGCCCGTTTCCTTCGCTGCAAGTGCATTTCCAGTGGTTTCTGACACCGGACGAGCGTTCGCCACTCGTTGGAAGCTTCGGCCATCTTTTGGACCGTTTTGGGTCGCACCACAGTTCTCCCTCCAACGAGCTCGCTTCCCGACCTATACCTCCGGAAAACGTGTCAGGGAGCATGCCAGGAGTGTGGGTTGAAGTCCTCGGAGCACGAGACCCGAAGATCGAAAGACTTATGACCAATACGGAGCAAAGGGAAGAAACCGTCGGGGGACCGCTTTTTACCCCAGGACGAGAAAACTGAGTCCGGGGCATTCCCGCTCGCGTTTTCTTGGGACGAGCACCGGAAGTCCTCGAGCTCAGCCCGTTTCCTTCGCTGCAGGTGCATTTCCAGTGGTTTCTGACACCGGACGAGCGTTCGCCACTCGTTGGAAGCTTCGGCCATCTTTTGGACCGTTTTGGGTCGCACCACAGTTCTCCCTCCAACGAGCTCGCTTCCCGACCTATACCTCCGGAAAACGTGTCAGGGAGCATGCCAGGAGTGTGGGTTGAAGTCCTCGGAGCACGAGACCCGAAGATCGAAAGACTTATGACCAATACGGAGCAAAGGGAAGAAACCGTCGGGGGACCGCTTTTTACCCCAGGACGAGAAAACTGAGTCCGGGGCATTCCCGCTCGCGTTTTCTTGGGACGAGCACCGGAAGTCCTCGAGCTCAGCCTGTTTCCTTCGCTGCAGGTGCATTTCCAGTGGTTTCTGACACCGGACGAGCGTTCGCCACTCGTTGGAAGCTTCGGCCATCTTTTGGACCGTTTTGGGTCGCACCACAGTTCTCCCTCCAACGAGCTCGCTTCCCGACCTATACCTCCGGAAAACGTGTCAGGGAGCATGCCAGGAGTGTGGGTTGAAGTCCTCGGAGCACGAGACCCGAAGATCGAAAGACTTATGACCAATACGGAGCAAAGGGAAGAAACCGTCGGGGGACCGCTTTTTACCCCAGGACGAGAAAACTGAGTCCGGGGCATTCCCGCTCGCGTTTCTTGGGACGAGCACCGGAAGTCCTCGAGCTCAGCCCGTTTCCTTCGCTGCAGGTGCATTTCCAGTGGTTTCTGACACCGGACGAGCGTTCGCCACTCGTTGGAAGCTTCGGCCATCTTTTGGACCGTTTTGGGTCGCACCACAGTTCTCCCTCCAACGAGCTCGCTTCCCGACCTATACCTCCGGAAAACGTGTCAGGGAGCATGCCAGGAGTGTGGGTTGAAGTCCTCGGAGCACGAGACCCGAAGATCGAAAGACTTATGACCAATACGGAGCAAAGGGAAGAAACCGTCGGGGGACCGCTTTTTACCCCAGGACGAGAAAACTGAGTCCGGGGCATTCCCGCTCGCGTTTTCTTGGGACGAGCACCGGAAGTCCTCGAGCTCAGCCCGTTTCCTTCGCTGCAGGTGCATTTCCAGTGGTTTCTGACACCGGACGAGCGTTCGCCACTCGTTGGAAGCTTCGGCCATCTTTTGGACCGTTTTGGGTCGCACCACAGTTCTCCCTCCAACGAGCTCGCTTCCCGACCTATACCTCCGGAAAACGTGTCAGGGAGCATGCCAGGAGTGTGGGTTGAAGTCCTCGGAGCACGAGACCCGAAGATCGAAAGACTTATGACCAATACGGAGCAAAGGGAAGAAACCGTCGGGGGGACCGCTTTTTACCCCAGGACGAGAAAACTGAGTCCGGGGCATTCCCGCTCGCGTTTTCTTGGGACGAGCACCGGAAGTCCTCGAGCTCAGCCCGTTTCCTTCGCTGCAGGTGCATTTCCAGTGGTTTCTGACACCGGACGAGCGTTCGCCACTCGTTGGAAGCTTCGGCCATCTTTTGGACCGTTTTGGGTCGCACCACAGTTCTCCCTCCAACGAGCTCGCTTCCCGACCTATACCTCCGGAAAACGTGTCATGGAGCATGCCAGGAGTGTGGGTTGAAGTCCTCGGAGCACGAGACCCGAAGATCGAAAGACTTATGACCAATACGGAGCAAAGGGAAGAAACCGTCGGGGGACCGCTTTTTACCCCAGGACGAGAAAACTGAGTCCGGGGCATTCCCGCTCGCGTTTTCTTGGGACGAGCACCGGAAGTCCTCGAGCTCAGCCCGTTTCCTTCGCTGCAGGTGCATTTCCAGTGGTTTCTGACACCGGACGAGCGTTCGCCACTCGTTGGAAGCTTCGGCCATCTTTTGGACCGTTTTGGGTCGCACCACAGTTCTCCCTCCAACGAGCTCGCTTCCCGACCTATACCTCCGGAAAACGTGTCAGGGAGCATGCCAGGAGTGTGGGTTGAAGTCCTCGGAGCACGAGACCCGAAGATCGAAAGACTTATGACCAATACGGAGCAAAGGGAAGAAACCGTCGGGGGACCGCTTTTTACCCCAGGACGAGAAAACTGAGTCCGGGGCATTCCCGCTCGCGTTTTCTTGGGACGAGCACCGGAAGTCCTCGAGCTCAGCCCGTTCCTTCGGTGCAAGTGCATTTCCAGTGGTTTCTGACACCGGACGAGCGTTCGCCACTCGTTGGAAGCTTCGGCCATCTTTTGGACCGTTTTGGGTCGCACCACAGTTCTCCCTCCAACGAGCTCGCTTCCCGACCTATACCTCCGGAAAACGTGTCAGGGAGCATGCCAGGAGTGTGGGTTGAAGTTCTCGGAGCACGAGACCCGAAGATCGAAAGACTTATGACCAATACGGAGCAAAGGGAAGAAACCGTCGGGGGACCGCTTTTTACCCCAGGATGAGAAAACTGAGTCCGGGGCATTCCCGCTCGCGTTTTCTTGGGACGAGCACCGGAAGTCCTCGAGCTCAGCCCGTTTCCTTCGCTGCAGGTGCATTTCCAGTGGTTTCTGACACCGGACGAGCGTTCGCCACTCGTTGGAAGCTTCGGCCATCTGTTGGACCGTTTTGGGTCGCACCACAGTTCTCCCTCCAACGAGCTCGCTTCCCGACCTATACCTCCGGAAAACGTGTCAGGGAGCATGCCAGGAGTGTGGGTTGAAGTCCTCGGAGCACGAGACCCGAAGATCGAAAGACTTATGACCAATACGGAGCAAAGGGAAGAAACCGTCGGGGGACCGCTTTTTACCCCAGGACGAGAAAACTGAGTCCGGGGCATTCCCGCTCGCGTTTTCTTGGGACGAGCACCGGAAGTCCTCGAGCTCAGCCCGTTTCCTTCGCTGCAAGTGCATTTCCAGTGGTTTCTGACACCGGACGAGCGTTCGCCACTCGTTGGAAGCTTCGGCCATCTTTTGGACCGTTTTGGGTCGCACCACAGTTCTCCCTCCAACGAGCTCGCTTCCCGACCTATACCTCCGGAAAACGTGTCAGGGAGCATACCAGGAGTGTGGGTTGAAGTCCTCGGAGCACGAGACCCGAAGATCGAAAGACTTATGACCAATACGGAGCAAAGGGAAGAAACCGTCGGGGGACCGCTTTTTACCCCAGGACGAGAAAACTGAGTCCGGGGCATTCTCGCTCGCGTTTTCTTGGGACGAGCACCGGAAGTCCTCGAGCTCAGCCCGTTTCCTTCGCTGCAAGTGCATTTCCAGTGGTTTCTGACACCGGACGAGCGTTCGCCACTCGTTGGAAGCTTCGGCCATCTTTTGGACCGTTTTGGGTCGCACCACAGTTCTCCCTCCAACGAGCTCGCTTCCCGACCTATACCTCCGGAAAACGTGTCAGGGAGCATGCCAGGAGTGTGGGTTGAAGTCCTCGGAGCACGAGACCCGAAGATCGAAAGACTTATGACCAATACGGAGCAAAGGGAAGAAACCGTCGGGGGACCGCTTTTTACCCCAGGACGAGAAAACTGAGTCCGGGGCATTCCCGCTCGCGTTTTCTTGGGACGAGCACCGGAAGTCCTCGAGCTCAGCCCGTTTCCTTCGCTGCAAGTGCATTTCCAGTGGTTTCTGACACCGGACGAGCGTTCGCCACTCGTTGGAAGCTTCGGCCATCTTTTGGACCGTTTTGGGTCGCACCACAGTTCTCCCTCCAACGAGCTCGCTTCCCGACCTATACCTCCGAAAAACGTGTCAGGGAGCATGCCAGGAGTGTGGGTTGAAGTCCTCGGAGCACGAGACCCGAAGATCGAAAGACTTATGACCAATACGGAGCAAAGGGAAGAAACCGTCGGGGGACCGCTTTTTACCCCAGGACGAGAAAACTGAGTCCGGGGCATTCCCGCTCGCGTTTTCTTGGGACGAGCACCGGAAGTCCTCGAGCTCAGCCCGTTTCCTTCGCTGCAAGTGCATTTCCAGTGGTTTCTGACATCGGACGAGCGTTCGCCGCTCGTTGGAAGCTTCGGCCATCTTTTGGACCGTTTTGGGTCGCACCACAGTTCTCCCTCCAACGAGCTCGCTTCCCGACCTATACCTCCGGAAAACGTGTCAGGGAGCATGCCAGGAGTGTGGGTTGAAGTCCTCGGAGCACGAGACCCGAAGATCGAAAGACTTATGACCAATACGGAGCAAAGGGAAGAAACCGTCGGGGGACCGCTTTTTACCCCAGGACGAGAAAACTGAGTCCGGGGCATTCCCGCTCGCGTTTTCTTGGGACGAGCACCGGAAGTCCTCGAGCTCAGCCCGTTTCCTTCGCTGCAAGTGCATTTCCAGTGGTTTCTGACACCGGACGAGCGTTCGCCACTCGTTGGAAGCTTCGGCCATCTTTTGGACCGTTTTGGGTCGCACCACAGTTCTCCCTCCAACGAGCTCGCTTCCCGACCTATACCTCCGGAAAACGTGTCAGGGAGCATGCCAGGAGTGTGGGTTGAAGTCCTCGGAGCACGAGACCCGAAGATCGAAAGACTTATGACCAATACGGAGCAAAGGGAAGAAACCGTCGGGGGACCGCTTTTTACCCCAGGACGAGAAAACTGAGTCCGGGGCATTCCCGCTCGCGTTTTCTTGGGACGAGCACCGGAAGTCCTCGAGCTCAGCCCGTTTCCTTCGCTGCAAGTGCATTTCCAGTGGTTTCTGACACCGGACGAGCGTTCGCCACTCGTTGGAAGCTTCGGCCATCTTTTGGACCGTTTTGGGTCGCACCACAGTTCTCCCTCCAACGAGCTCGCTTCCCGACCTATACCTCCGGAAAACGTGTCAGGGAGCATGCCAGGAGTGTGGGTTGAAGTCCTCGGAGCACGAGACCCGAAGATCGAAAGACTTATGACCAATACGGAGCAAAGGGAAGAAACCGTCGGGGGACCGCTTTTTACCCCAGGACGAGAAAACTGAGTCCGGGGCATTCCCGCTCGCGTTTTCTTGGGACGAGCACCGGAAGTCCTCGAGCTCAGCCCGTTTCCTTCGCTGCAAGTGCATTTCCAGTGGTTTCTGACACCGGACGAGCGTTCGCCACTCGTTGGAAGCTTCGGCCATCTTTTGGACCGTTTTGGGTCGCACCACAGTTCTCCCTCCAACGAGCTCGCTTCCCGACCTATACCTCCGGAAAACGTGTCAGGGAGCATGCCAGGAGTGTGGGTTGAAGTCCTCGGAGCACGAGACCCGAAGATCGAAAGACTTATGACCAATACGGAGCAAAGGGAAGAAACCGTCGGGGGACCGCTTTTTACCCCAGGACGAGAAAACTGAGTCCGGGGCATTCCCGCTCGCGTTTTCTTGGGACGAGCACCGGAAGTCCTCGAGCTCAGCCCGTTTCCTTCGCTGCAAGTGCATTTCCAGTGGTTTCTGACATCGGACGAGCGTTCGCCGCTCGTTGGAAGCTTCGGCCATCTTTTGGACCGTTTTGGGTCGCACCACAGTTCTCCCTCCAACGAGCTCGCTTCCCGACCTATACCTCCGGAAAACGTGTCAGGGAGCATGCCAGGAGTGTGGGTTGAAGTCCTCGGAGCACGAGACCCGAAGATCGAAAGACTTATGACCAATACGGAGCAAAGGGAAGAAACCGTCGGGGGACCGCTTTTTACCCCAGGACGAGAAAACTGAGTCCGGGGCATTCCCGCTCGCGTTTTCTTGGGACGAGCACCGGAAGTCCTCGAGCTCAGCCCGTTTCCTTCGCTGCAAGTGCATTTCCGGTGGTTTCTGACACCGGACGAGCGTTCGCCACTCGTTGGAAGCTTCGGCCATCTTTTGGACCGTTTTGGGTCGCACCACAGTTCTCCCTCCAACGAGCTCGCTTCCCGACCTATACCTCCGGAAAACGTGTCAGGGAGCATGCCAGGAGTGTGGGTTGAAGTCCTCGGAGCACGAGACCCGAAGATCGAAAGACTTATGACCAATACGGAGCAAAGGGAAGAAACCGTCGGGGGACCGCTTTTTACCCCAGGACGAGAAAACTGAGTCCGGGGCATTCCCGCTCGCGTTTTCTTGGGACGAGCACCGGAAGTCCTCGAGCTCAGCCCGTTTCCTTCGCTGCAAGTGCATTTCCAGTGGTTTCTGACACCGGACGAGCGTTCGCCACTCGTTGGAAGCTTCGGCCATCTTTTGGACCGTTTTGGGTCGCACCACAGTTCTCCCTCCAACGAGCTCGCTTCCCGACCTATACCTCCGGAAAACGTGTCAGGGAGCATGCCAGGAGTGTGGGTTGAAGTCCTCGGAGCACGAGACCCGAAGATCGAAAGACTTATGACCAATACGGAGCAAAGGGAAGAAACCGTCGGGGGACCGCTTTTTACCCCAGGACGAGAAAACTGAGTCCGGGGCATTCCCGCTCGCGTTTTCTTGGGACGAGCACCGGAAGTCCTCGAGCTCAGCCCGTTTCCTTCGCTGCAAGTGCATTTCCAGTGGTTTCTGACACCGGACGAGCGTTCGCCACTCGTTGGAAGCTTCGGCCATCTTTTGGACCGTTTTGGGTCGCACCACAGTTCTCCCTCCAACGAGCTCGCTTCCCGACCTATACCTCCGGAAAACGTGTCAGGGAGCATGCCAGGAGTGTGGGTTGAAGTCCTCGGAGCACGAGACCCGAAGATCGAAAGACTTATGACCAATACGGAGCAAAGGGAAGAAACCGTCGGGGGACCGCTTTTTACCCCAGGACGAGAAAACTGAGTCCGGGGCATTCCCGCTCGCGTTTTCTTGGGACGAGCATCGGAAGTCCTCGAGCTCAGCCCGTTTCCTTCACTGCAAGTGCATTTCCAGTGGTTTCTGACACCGGACGAGTGTTCGCCACTCGTTGGAAGCTTCGGCCATCTTTTGGACCGTTTTGGGTCGCACCACAGTTCTCCCTCCAACGAGCTCGCTTCCCGACCTATACCTCCGGAAAACGTGTCAGGGAGCATGCCAGGAGTGTGGGTTGAAGTCCTCGGAGCACGAGACCCGAAGATCGAAAGACTTATGACCAATACGGAGCAAAGGGAAGAAACCGTCGGGGGACCGCTTTTTACCCCAGGACGAGAAAACTGAGTCCGGGGCATTCCCGCTCGCGTTTTCTTGGGACGAGCACCGGAAGTCCTCGAGCTCAGCCCGTTTCCTTCGCTGCAAGTGCATTTCCAGTGGTTTCTGACACCGGACGAGCGTTCGCCACTCGTTGGAAGCTTCGGCCATCTTTTGGACCGTTTTGGGTCGCACCACAGTTCTCCCTCCAACGAGCTCGCTTCCCGACCTATACCTCCGGAAAACGTGTCAGGGAGCGTGCCAGGAGTGTGGGTTGAAGTCCTCGGAGCACGAGACCCGAAGATCGAAAGACTTATGACCAATACGGAGCAAAGGGAAGAAACCGTCGGGGGACCGCTTTTTACCCCAGGACGAGAAAACTAAGTCCGGGGCATTCCCGCTCGCGTTTTCTTGGGACGAGCACCGGAAGTCCTCGAGCTCAGCCCGTTTCCTTCGCTGCAAGTGCATTTCCAGTGGTTTCTGACACCCGACGAGCGTTCGCCACTCGTTGGAAGCTTCGGCCATCTTTTGGACCGTTTTGGGTCGCACCACAGTTCTCCCTCCAACGAGCTCGCTTCCCGACCTATACCTCCGGAAAACGTGTCAGGGAGCATGCCAGGAGTGTGGGTTGAAGTCCTCGGAGCACGAGACCCGAAGATCGAAAGACTTATGACCAATACGGAGCAAAGGGAAGAAACCGTCGGGGGACCGCTTTTTACCCCAGGACGAGAAAACTGAGTCCGGGGCATTCCCGCTCGCGTTTTCTTGGGACGAGCACCGGAAGTCCTCGAGCTCAGCCCGTTTCCTTCGCTGCAAGTGCATTTCCAGTGGTTTCTGACACCGGACGAGCGTTCGCCACTCGTTGGAAGCTTCGGCCATCTTTTGGACCGTTTTGGGTCGCACCACAGTTCTCCCTCGAACGAGCTCGCTTCCCGACCTATACCTCCGGAAAACGTGTCAGGGAGCATGCCAGGAGTGTGGGTTGAAGTCCTCGGAGCACGAGACCCGAAGATCGAAAGACTTATGACCAATACGGAGCAAAGGGAAGAAACCGTCGGGGGACCGCTTTTTACCCCAGGACGAGAAAACTGAGTCCGGGGCATTCCCGCTCGCGTTTTCTTGGGACGAGCACCGGAAGTCCTCGAGCTCAGCCCGTTTCCTTCGCTGCAAGTGCATTTCCAGTGGTTTCTGACACCGGACGAGCGTTCGCCACTCGTTGGAAGCTTCGGCCATCTTTTGGACCGTTTTGGGTCGCACCACAGTTCTCCCTCCAACGAGCTCGCTTCCCGACCTATACCTCCGGAAAACGTGTCAGGGAGCATGCCAGGAGTGTGGGTTGAAGTCCTCGGAGCACGAGACCCGAAGATCGAAAGACTTATGACCAATACGGAGCAAAGGGAAGAAACCGTCGGGGGACCGCTTTTTACCCCAGGACGAGAAAACTGAGTCCGGGGCATTCCCGCTCGCGTTTTCTTGGGACGAGCACCGGAAGTCCTCGAGCTCAGCCCGTTTCCTTCGCTGCAAGTGCATTTCCAGTGGTTTCTGACACCGGACGAGCGTTCGCCACTCGTTGGAAGCTTCGGCCATCTTTTGGACCGTTTTGGGTCGCACCACAGTTCTCCCTCCAACGAGCTCGCTTCCCGACCTATACCTCCGGAAAACGTGTCAGGGAGCATGCCAGGAGTGTGGGTTGAAGTCCTCGGAGCACGAGACCCGAAGATCGAAAGACTTATGACCAATACGGAGCAAAGGGAAGAAACCGTCGGGGGACCGCTTTTTACCCCAGGACGAGAAAACTGAGTCCGGGGCATTCCCGCTCGCGTTTTCTTGGGACGAGCACCGGAAGTCCTCGAGCTCAGCCCGTTTCCTTCGCTGCAGGTGCATTTCCAGTGGTTTCTGACACCGGACGAGCGTTCGCCACTCGTTGGAAGCTTCGGCCATCTTTTGGACCGTTTTGGGTCGCACCACAGTTCTCCCTCCAACGAGCTCGCTTCCCGACCTATACCTCCGGAAAACGTGTCAGGGAGCATGCCAGGAGTGTGGGTTGAAGTCCTCGGAGCACGAGACCCGAAGATCGAAAGACTTATGACCAATACGGAGCAAAGGGAAGAAACCGTCGGGGGACCGCTTTTTACCCCAGGACGAGAAAACTGAGTCCGGGGCATTCCCGCTCGCGTTTTCTTGGGACGAGCACCGGAAGTCCTCGAGCTCAGCCCGTTTCCTTCGCTGCAGGTGCATTTCCAGTGGTTTCTGACACCGGACGAGCGTTCGCCACTCGTTGGAAGCTTCGGCCATCTTTTGGACCGTTTTGGGTCGCACCACAGTTCTCCCTCCAACGAGCTCGCTTCCCGACCTATACCTCCGGAAAACGTGTCAGGGAGCATGCCAGGAGTGTGGGTTGAAGTCCTCGGAGCACGAGACCCGAAGATCGAAAGACTTATGACCAATACGGAGCAAAGGGAAGAAACCGTCGGGGGACCGCTTTTTACCCCAGGACGAGAAAACTGAGTCCGGGGCATTCCCGCTCGCGTTTTCTTGGGACGAGCACCGGAAGTCCTCGAGCTCAGCCCGTTTCCTTCGCTGCAAGTGCATTTCCAGTGGTTTCTGACACCGGACGAGCGTTCGCCACTCGTTGGAAGCTTCGGTCATCTTTTGGACCGTTTTGGGTCGCACCACAGTTCTCCCTCCAACGAGCTCGCTTCCCGACCTATACCTCCGGAAAACGTGTCAGGGAGCATGCCAGGAGTGTGGGTTGAAGTCCTCGGAGCACGAGACCCGAAGATCGAAAGACTTATGACCAATACGGAGCAAAGGGAAGAAACCGTCGGGGGACCGCTTTTTACCCCAGGACGAGAAAACTGAGTCCGGGGCATTCCCGCTCGCGTTTTCTTGGGACGAGCACCGGAAGTCCTCGAGCTCAGCCCGTTTCCTTCGCTGCAAGTGCATTTCCAGTGGTTTCTGACACCGGACGAGCGTTCGCCACTCGTTGGAAGCTTCGGCCATCTTTTGGACCGTTTTGGGTCGCACCACAGTTCTCCCTCCAACGAGCTCGCTTCCCGACCTATACCTCCGGAAAACGTGTCAGGGAGCATGCCAGGAGTGTGGGTTGAAGTCCTCGGAGCACGAGACCCGAAGATCGAAAGACTTATGACCAATACGGAGCAAAGGGAAGAAACCGTCGGGGGACCGCTTTTTACCCAGGACGAGAAAACTGAGTCCGGGGCATTCCCGCTCGCGTTTTCTTGGGACGAGCACCGGAAGTCCTCGAGCTCAGCCCGTTTCCTTCGCTGCAAGTGCATTTCCAGTGGTTTCTGACACCGGACGAGCGTTCGCCACTCGTTGGAAGCTTCGGCCATCTTTTGGACCGTTTTGGGTCGCACCACAGTTCTCCCTCGAACGAGCTCGCTTCCCGACCTATACCTCCGGAAAACGTGTCAGGGAGCATGCCAGGAGTGTGGGTTGAAGTCCTCGGAGCACGAGACCCGAAGATCGAAAGACTTATGACCAATACGGAGCAAAGGGAAGAAACCGTCGGGGGACCGCTTTTTACCCCAGGACGAGAAAACTGAGTCCGGGGCATTCCCGCTCGCGTTTTCTTGGGACGAGCACCGGAAGTCCTCGAGCTCAGCCCGTTTCCTTCGCTGCAAGTGCATTTCCAGTGGTTTCTGACACCGGACGAGCGTTCGCCACTCGTTGGAAGCTTCGGCCATCTTTTGGACCGTTTTGGGTCGCACCACAGTTCTCCCTCCAACGAGCTCGCTTCCCGACCTATACCTCCGGAAAACGTGTCAGGGAGCATGCCAGGAGTGTGGGTTGAAGTCCTCGGAGCACGAGACCCGAAGATCGAAAGACTTATGACCAATACGGAGCAAAGGGAAGAAACCGTCGGGGGACCGCTTTTTACCCCAGGACGAGAAAACTGAGTCCGGGGCATTCCCGCTCGCGTTTTCTTGGGACGAGCACCGGAAGTCCTCGAGCTCAGCCCGTTTCCTTCGCTGCAAGTGCATTTCCAGTGGTTTCTGACACCGGACGAGCGTTCGCCACTCGTTGGAAGCTTCGGCCATCTTTTGGACCGTTTTGGGTCGCACCACAGTTCTCCCTCCAACGAGCTCGCTTCCCGACCTATACCTCCGGAAAACGTGTCAGGGAGCATGCCAGGAGTGTGGGTTGAAGTCCTCGGAGCACGAGACCCGAAGATCGAAAGACTTATGACCAATACGGAGCAAAGGGAAGAAACCGTCGGGGGACCGCTTTTTACCCCAGGACGAGAAAACTGAGTCCGGGGCATTCCCGCTCGCGTTTTCTTGGGACGAGCACCGGAAGTCCTCGAGCTCAGCCCGTTTCCTTCGCTGCAGGTGCATTTCCAGTGGTTTCTGACACCGGACGAGCGTTCGCCACTCGTTGGAAGCTTCGGCCATCTTTTGGACCGTTTTGGGTCGCACCACAGTTCTCCCTCCAACGAGCTCGCTTCCCGACCTATACCTCCGGAAAACGTGTCAGGGAGCATGCCAGGAGTGTGGGTTGAAGTCCTCGGAGCACGAGACCCGAAGATCGAAAGACTTATGACCAATACGGAGCAAAGGGAAGAAACCGTCGGGGGACCGCTTTTTACCCCAGGACGAGAAAACTGAGTCCGGGGCATTCCCGCTCGCGTTTTCTTGGGACGAGCACCGGAAGTCCTCGAGCTCAGCCCGTTTCCTTCGCTGCAGGTGCATTTCCAGTGGTTTCTGACACCGGACGAGCGTTCGCCACTCGTTGGAAGCTTCGGCCATCTTTTGGACCGTTTTGGGTCGCACCACAGTTCTCCCTCCAACGAGCTCGCTTCCCGACCTATACCTCCGGAAAACGTGTCAGGGAGCATGCCAGGAGTGTGGGTTGAAGTCCTCGGAGCACGAGACCCGAAGATCGAAAGACTTATGACCAATACGGAGCAAAGGGAAGAAACCGTCGGGGGACCGCTTTTTACCCCAGGACGAGAAAACTGAGTCCGGGGCATTCCCGCTCGCGTTTTCTTGGGACGAGCACCGGAAGTCCTCGAGCTCAGCCCGTTTCCTTCGCTGCAAGTGCATTTCCAGTGGTTTCTGACACCGGACGAGCGTTCGCCACTCGTTGGAAGCTTCGGTCATCTTTTGGACCGTTTTGGGTCGCACCACAGTTCTCCCTCCAACGAGCTCGCTTCCCGACCTATACCTCCGGAAAACGTGTCAGGGAGCATGCCAGGAGTGTGGGTTGAAGTCCTCGGAGCACGAGACCCGAAGATCGAAAGACTTATGACCAATACGGAGCAAAGGGAAGAAACCGTCGGGGGACCGCTTTTTACCCCAGGACGAGAAAACTGAGTCCGGGGCATTCCCGCTCGCGTTTTCTTGGGACGAGCACCGGAAGTCCTCGAGCTCAGCCCGTTTCCTTCGCTGCAAGTGCATTTCCAGTGGTTTCTGACACCGGACGAGCGTTCGCCACTCGTTGGAAGCTTCGGCCATCTTTTGGACCGTTTTGGGTCGCACCACAGTTCTCCCTCCAACGAGCTCGCTTCCCGACCTATACCTCCGGAAAACGTGTCAGGGAGCATGCCAGGAGTGTGGGTTCAAGTCCTCGGAGCACGAGACCCGAAGATCGAAAGACTTATGACCAATACGGAGCAAAGGGAAGAAACCGTCGGGGGACCGCTTTTTACCCCAGGACGAGAAAACTGAGTCCGGGGCATTCCCGCTCGCGTTTTCTTGGGACGAGCACCGGAAGTCCTCGAGCTCAGCCCGTTTCCTTCGCTGCAAGTGCATTTCCAGTGGTTTCTGACACCGGACGAGCGTTCGCCACTCGTTGGACGCTTCGGCCATCTTTTGGACCGTTTTGGGTCGCACCACAGTTCTCCCTCCAACGAGCTCGCTTCCCGACCTATACCTCCGGAAAACGTGTCAGGGAGCATGCCAGGAGTGTGGGTTGAAGTCCTCGGAGCACGAGACCCGAAGATCGAAAGACTTATGACCAATACGGAGCAAAGGGAAGAAACCGTCGGGGGACCGCTTTTTACCCCAGGACGAGAAAACTGAGTCCGGGGCATTCCCGCTCGCGTTTTCTTGGGACGAGCACCGGAAGTCCTCGAGCTCAGCCCGTTTCCTTCGCTGCAAGTGCATTTCCAGTGGTTTCTGACACCGGACGAGCGTTCGCCACTCGTTGGAAGCTTCGGCCATCTTTTGGACCGTTTTGGGTCGCACCAAAGTTCTCCCTCCAACGAGCTCGCTTCCCGACCTATACCTCCGGAAAACGTGTCAGGGAGCATGCCAGGAGTGTGGGTTGAAGTCCTCGGAGCACGAGACCCGAAGATCGAAAGACTTATGACCAATACGGAGCAAAGGGAAGAAACCGTTGGGGGACCGCTTTTTACCCCAGGACGAGAAAACGGAGTCCGGGGCATTCCCGCTCGCGTTTTCTTGGGACGAGCACCGGAAGTCCTCGAGCTCAGCCCGTTTCCTTCGCTGCAAGTGCATTTCCAGTGGTTTCTGACACCGGACGAGCGTTCGCCACTCGTTGGACGCTTCGGCCATCTTTTGGACCGTTTTGGGTCGCACCACAGTTCTCCCTCCAACGAGCTCGCTTCCCGACCTATACCTCCGGAAAACGTGTCAGGGAGCATGCCAGGAGTGTGGGTTGAAGTCCTCGGAGCACGAGACCCGAAGATCGAAAGACTTATGACCAATACGGAGCAAAGGGAAGAAACCGTCGGGGGACCGCTTTTTACCCCAGGACGAGAAAACTGAGTCCGGGGCATTCCCGCTCGCGTTTTCTTGGGACGAGCACCGGAAGTCCTCGAGCTCAGCCCGTTTCCTTCGCTGCAAGTGCATTTCCAGTGGTTTCTGACACCGGACGAGCGTTCGCCACTCGTTGGAAGCTTCGGCCATCTTTTGGACCGTTTTGGGTCGCACCAAAGTTCTCCCTCCAACGAGCTCGCTTCCCGACCTATACCTCCGGAAAACGTGTCAGGGAGCATGCCAGGAGTGTGGGTTCAAGTCCTCGGAGCACGAGACCCGAAGATCGAAAGACTTATGACCAATACGGAGCAAAGGGAAGAAACCGTCGGGGGACCGCTTTTTACCCCAGGACGAGAAAACTGAGTCCGGGGCATTCCCGCTCGCGTTTTCTTGGGACGAGCACCGGAAGTCCTCGAGCTCAGCCCGTTTCCTTCGCTGCAAGTGCATTTCCAGTGGTTTCTGACACCGGACGAGCGTTCGCCACTCGTTGGACGCTTCGGCCATCTTTTGGACCGTTTTGGGTCGCACCACAGTTCTCCCTCCAACGAGCTCGCTTCCCGACCTATACCTCCGGAAAACGTGTCAGGGAGCATGCCAGGAGTGTGGGTTGAAGTCCTCGGAGCACGAGACCCGAAGATCGAAAGACTTATGACCAATACGGAGCAAAGGGAAGAAACCGTCGGGGGACCGCTTTTTACCCCAGGACGAGAAAACTGAGTCCGGGGCATTCCCGCTCGCGTTTTCTTGGGACGAGCACCGGAAGTCCTCGAGCTCAGCCCGTTTCCTTCGCTGCAAGTGCATTTCCAGTGGTTTCTGACACCGGACGAGCGTTCGCCACTCGTTGGAAGCTTCGGCCATCTTTTGGACCGTTTTGGGTCGCACCAAAGTTCTCCCTCCAACGAGCTCGCTTCCCGACCTATACCTCCGGAAAACGTGTCAGGGAGCATGCCAGGAGTGTGGGTTGAAGTCCTCGGAGCACGAGACCCGAAGATCGAAAGACTTATGACCAATACGGAGCAAAGGGAAGAAACCGTCGGGGGACCGCTTTTTACCCCAGGACGAGAAAACGGAGTCCGGGGCATTCCCGCTCGCGTTTTCTTGGGACGAGCACCGGAAGTCCTCGAGCTCAGCCCGTTTCCTTCGCTGCAAGTGCATTTCCAGTGGTTTCTGACACCGGACGAGCGTTCGCCACTCGTTGGAAGCTTCGGCCATCTTTTGGACCGTTTTGGGTCGCACCACAGTTCTCCCTCCAACGAGCTCGCTTCCCGACCTATACCTCCGGAAAACGTGTCAGGGAGCATGCCAGGAGTGTGGGTTGAAGTCCTCGGAGCACGAGACCCGAAGATCGAAAGACTTATGACCAATACGGAGCAAAGGGAAGAAACCGTCGGGGGACCGCTTTTTACCCCAGGACGAGAAAACTGAGTCCGGGGCATTCCCGCTCGCGTTTTCTTGGGACGAGCACCGGAAGTCCTCGAGCTCAGCCCGTTTCCTTCGCTGCAAGTGCATTTCCAGTGGTTTCTGACACCGGACGAGCGTTCGCCACTCGTTGGAAGCTTCGGCCATCTTTTGGACCGTTTTGGGTCGCACCACAGTTCTCCCTCCAACGAGCTCGCTTCCCGACCTATACCTCCGGAAACGTGTCAGGGAGCATGCCAGGAGTGTGGGTTGAAGTCCTCGGAGCACGACACCCGAAGATCGAAAGACTTATGACCAATACGGAGCAAAGGGAAGAAACCGTCGGGGGACCGCTTTTTACCCCAGGACGAGAAAACTGAGTCCGGGGCATTCCCGCTCGCGTTTTCTTGGGACGAGCACCGGAAGTCCTCGAGCTCAGCCCGTTTCCTTCGCTGCAAGTGCATTTCCAGTGGTTTCTGACACCGGACGAGCGTTCGCCACTCGTTGGAAGCTTCGGCCATCTTTTGGACCGTTTTGGGTCGCACCACAGTTCTCCCTCCAACGAGCTCGCTTCCCGACCTATACCTCCGGAAAACGTGTCAGGGAGCATGCCAGGAGTGTGGGTTGAAGTCCTCGGAGCACGAGACCCGAAGATCGAAAGACTTATGACCAATACGGAGCAAAGGGAAGAAACCGTCGGGGGGGACCGCTTTTTACCCCAGGACGAGAAAACTGAGTCCGGGGCATTCCCGCTCGCGTTTTCTTGGGACGAGCACCGGAAGTCCTCGAGCTCAGCCCGTTTCCTTCGCTGCAAGTGCATTTCCAGTGGTTTCTGACACCGTTTGAGCGTTCGCCACTCGTTGGAAGCTTCGGCCATCTTTTGGACCGTTTTGGGTCGCACCACAGTTCTCCCTCCAACGAGCTCGCTTCCCGACCTATACCTCCGGAAAACGTGTCAGGGAGCATGCCAGGAGTGTGGGTTGAAGTCCTCGGAGCACGAGACCCGAAGATCGAAAGACTTATGACCAATACGGAGCAAAGGGAAGAAACCGTCGGGGGACCGCTTTTTACCCAGGACGAGAAAACTGAGTCCGGGGCATTCCCGCTCGCGTTTTCTTGGGACGAGCACCGGAAGTCCTCGAGCTCAGCCCGTTTCCTTCGCTGCAAGTGCATTTCCAGTGGTTTCTGACACCGGACGAGCGTTCGCCACTCGTTGGAAGCTTCGGCCATCTTTTGGACCGTTTTGGGTCGCACCACAGTTCTCCCTCCAACGAGCTCGCTTCCCGACCTATACCTCCGGAAAACGTGTCAGGGAGCATGCCAGGAGTGTGGGTTGAAGTCCTCGGAGCACGAGACCCGAAGATCGAAAGACTTATGACCAATACGGAGCAAAGGGAAGAAACCGTCGGGGGACCGCTTTTTACCCCAGGACGAGAAAACTGAGTCCGGGGCATTCCCGCTCGCGTTTTCTTGGGACGAGCACCGGAAGTCCTCGAGCTCAGCCCGTTTCCTTCGCTGCACGTGCATTTCCAGTGGTTTCTGACACCGGACGAGCGTTCGCCACTCGTTGGAAGCTTCGGCCATCTTTTGGACCGTTTTGGGTTGCACCACAGTTCTCCCTCCAACGAGCTCGCTTCCCGACCTATACCTCCGGAAAACGTGTCAGGGAGCATGCCAGGAGTGTGGGTTGAAGTCCTCGGAGCACGAGACCCGAAGATCGAAAGACTTATGACCAATACGGAGCAAAGGGAAGAAACCGTCGGGGGACCGCTTTTTACCCCAGGACGAGAAAACTGAGTCCGGGGCATTCCCGCTCGCGTTTTCTTGGGACGAGCACCGGAAGTCCTCGAGCTCAGCCCGTTTCCTTCGCTGCAAGTGCATTTCCAGTGGTTTCTGACACCGGACGAGCGTTCGCCACTCGTTGGAAGCTTCGGCCATCTTTTGGACCGTTTTGGGTCGCACCACAGTTCTCCCTCCAACGAGCTCGCTTCCCGACCTATACCTCCGGAAAACGTGTCAGGGAGCATGCCAGGAGTGTGGGTTGAAGTCCTCGGAGCACGAGACCCGAAGATCGAAAGACTTATGACCAATACGGAGCAAAGGGAAGAAACCGTCGGGGGACCGCTTTTTACCCAGGACGAGAAAACTGAGTCCGGGGCATTCCCGCTCGCGTTTTCTTGGGACGAGCACCGGAAGTCCTCGAGCTCAGCCCGTTTCCTTCGCTGCAAGTGCATTTCCAGTGGTTTCTGACACCGGACGAGCGTTCGCCACTCGTTGGAAGCTTCGGCCATCTTTTGGACCGTTTTGGGTCGCACCACAGTTCTCCCTCCAACGAGCTCGCTTCCCGACCTATACCTCCGGAAAACGTGTCAGGGAGCATGCCAGGAGTGTGGGTTGAAGTCCTCGGAGCACGAGACCCGAAGATCGAAAGACTTATGACCAATACGGAGCAAAGGGAAGAAACCGTCGGGGGACCGCTTTTTACCCCAGGACGAGAAAACTGAGTCCGGGGCATTCCCGCTCGCGTTTTCTTGGGACGAGCACCGGAAGTCCTCGAGCTCAGCCCGTTTCCTTCGCTGCAAGTGCATTTCCAGTGGTTTCTGACACCGGACGAGCGTTCGCCACTCGTTGGAAGCTTCGGCCATCTTTTGGACCGTTTTGGGTCGCACCACAGTTCTCCCTCCAACGAGCTCGCTTCCCGACCTATACCTCCGGAAAACGTGTCAGGGAGCATGCCAGGAGTGTGGGTTGAAGTCCTCGGAGCACGAGACCCGAAGATCGAAAGACTTATGACCAATACGGAGCAAAGGGAAGAAACCGTCGGGGGACCGCTTTTTACCCCAGGACGAGAAAACTGAGTCCGGGGCATTCCCGCTCGCGTTTTCTTGGGACGAGCACCGGAAGTCCTCGAGCTCAGCCCGTTTCCTTCGCTGCAAGTGCATTTCCAGTGGTTTCTGACACCGGACGAGCGTTCGCCACTCGTTGGAAGCTTCGGCCATCTTTTGGACCGTTTTGGGTCGCACCACAGTTCTCCCTCCAACGAGCTCGCTTCCCGACCTATACCTCCGGAAACGTGTCAGGGAGCATGCCAGGAGTGTGGGTTGAAGTCCTCGGAGCACGACACCCGAAGATCGAAAGACTTATGACCAATACGGAGCAAAGGGAAGAAACCGTCGGGGGACCGCTTTTTACCCCAGGACGAGAAAACTGAGTCCGGGGCATTCCCGCTCGCGTTTTCTTGGGACGAGCACCGGAAGTCCTCGAGCTCAGCCCGTTTCCTTCGCTGCAAGTGCATTTCCAGTGGTTTCTGACACCGGACGAGCGTTCGCCACTCGTTGGAAGCTTCGGCCATCTTTTGGACCGTTTTGGGTCGCACCACAGTTCTCCCTCCAACGAGCTCGCTTCCCGACCTATACCTCCGGAAAACGTGTCAGGGAGCATGCCAGGAGTGTGGGTTCAAGTCCTCGGAGCACGAGACCCGAAGATCGAAAGACTTATGACCAATACGGAGCAAAGGGAAGAAACCGTCGGGGGACCGCTTTTTACCCCAGGACGAGAAAACTGAGTCCGGGGCATTCCCGCTCGCGTTTTCTTGGGACGAGCACCGGAAGTCCTCGAGCTCAGCCCGTTTCCTTCGCTGCAAGTGCATTTCCAGTGGTTTCTGACACCGGACGAGCGTTCGCCACTCGTTGGAAGCTTCGGCCATCTTTTGGACCGTTTTGGGTCGCACCACAGTTCTCCCTCCAACGAGCTCGCTTCCCGACCTATACCTCCGGAAAACGTGTCAGGGAGCATGCCAGGAGTGTGGGTTCAAGTCCTCGGAGCACGAGACCCGAAGATCGAAAGACTTATGACCAATACGGAGCAAAGGGAAGAAACCGTCGGGGGACCGCTTTTTACCCCAGGACGAGGAAAACGGAGTCCGGGGCATTCCCGCTCGCGTTTTCTTGGGACGAGCACCGGAAGTCCTCGAGCTCAGCCCGTTTCCTTCGCTGCAAGTGCATTTCCAGTGGTTTCTGACACCGGACGAGCGTTCGCCACTCGTTGGAAGCTTCGGCCATCTTTTGGACCGTTTTGGGTCGCACCACAGTTCTCCCTCCAACGAGCTCGCTTCCCGACCTATACCTCCGGAAAACGTGTCAGGGAGCATGCCAGGAGTGTGGGTTCAAGTCCTCGGAGCACGAGACCCGAAGATCGAAAGACTTATGACCAATACGGAGCAAAGGGAAGAAACCGTCGGGGGACCGCTTTTTACCCCAGGACGAGAAAACTGAGTCCGGGGCATTCCCGCTCGCGTTTTCTTGGGACGAGCACCGGAAGTCCTCGAGCTCAGCCCGTTTCCTTCGCTGCAAGTGCATTTCCAGTGGTTTCTGACACCGGACGAGCGTTCGCCACTCGTTGGAAGCTTCGGCCATCTTTTGGACCGTTTTGGGTCGCACCACAGTTCTCCCTCCAACGAGCTCGCTTCCCGACCTATACCTCCGGAAAACGTGTCAGGGAGCATGCCAGGAGTGTGGGTTGAAGTCCTCGGAGCACGAGACCCGAAGATCGAAAGACTTATGACCAATACGGAGCAAAGGGAAGAAACCGTCGGGGGACCGCTTTTTACCCCAGGACGAGAAAACTGAGTCCGGGGCATTCCCGCTCGCGTTTTCTTGGGACGAGCACCGGAAGTCCTCGAGCTCAGCCCGTTTCCTTCGCTGCAAGTGCATTTCCAGTGGTTTCTGACACCGGACGAGCGTTCGCCACTCGTTGGAAGCTTCGGCCATCTTTTGGACCGTTTTGGGTCGCACCAAAGTTCTCCCTCCAACGAGCTCGCTTCCCGACCTATACCTCCGGAAAACGTGTCAGGGAGCATGCCAGGAGTGTGGGTTGAAGTCCTCGGAGCACGAGACCCGAAGATCGAAAGACTTATGACCAATACGGAGCAAAGGGAAGAAACCGTTGGGGGACCGCTTTTTACCCCAGGACGAGAAAACGGAGTCCGGGGCATTCCCGCTCGCGTTTTCTTGGGACGAGCACCGGAAGTCCTCGAGCTCAGCCCGTTTCCTTCGCTGCAAGTGCATTTCCAGTGGTTTCTGACACCGGACGAGCGTTCGCCACTCGTTGGACGCTTCGGCCATCTTTTGGACCGTTTTGGGTCGCACCACAGTTCTCCCTCCAACGAGCTCGCTTCCCGACCTATACCTCCGGAAAACGTGTCAGGGAGCATGCCAGGAGTGTGGGTTGAAGTCCTCGGAGCACGAGACCCGAAGATCGAAAGACTTATGACCAATACGGAGCAAAGGGAAGAAACCGTCGGGGGACCGCTTTTTACCCCAGGACGAGAAAACTGAGTCCGGGGCATTCCCGCTCGCGTTTTCTTGGGACGAGCACCGGAAGTCCTCGAGCTCAGCCCGTTTCCTTCGCTGCAAGTGCATTTCCAGTGGTTTCTGACACCGGACGAGCGTTCGCCACTCGTTGGAAGCTTCGGCCATCTTTTGGACCGTTTTGGGTCGCACCAAAGTTCTCCCTCCAACGAGCTCGCTTCCCGACCTATACCTCCGGAAAACGTGTCAGGGAGCATGCCAGGAGTGTGGGTTGAAGTCCTCGGAGCACGAGACCCGAAGATCGAAAGACTTATGACCAATACGGAGCAAAGGGAAGAAACCGTTGGGGGACCGCTTTTTACCCCAGGACGAGAAAACGGAGTCCGGGGCATTCCCGCTCGCGTTTTCTTGGGACGAGCACCGGAAGTCCTCGAGCTCAGCCCGTTTCCTTCGCTGCAAGTGCATTTCCAGTGGTTTCTGACACCGGACGAGCGTTCGCCACTCGTTGGAAGCTTCGGCCATCTTTTGGACCGTTTTGGGTCGCACCACAGTTCTCCCTCCAACGAGCTCGCTTCCCGACCTATACCTCCGGAAAACGTGTCAGGGAGCATGCCAGGAGTGTGGGTTGAAGTCCTCGGAGCACGAGACCCGAAGATCGAAAGACATATGACCAATACGGAGCAAAGGGAAGAAACCTTCGGGGGACCGCTTTTTACCCCAGGACGAGAAAACTGAGTCCGGGGCATTCCCGCTCGCGTTTTCTTGGGACGAGCACCGGAAGTCCTCGAGCTCAGCCCGTTTCCTTCGCTGCAAGTGCATTTCCAGTGGTTTCTGACACCGGACGAGCGTTCGCCACTCGTTGGAAGCTTCGGCCATCTTTTGGACCGTTTTGGGTCGCACCACAGTTCTCCCTCCAACGAGCTCGCTTCCCGACCTATACCTCCGGAAAACGTGTCAGGGAGCATGCCAGGAGTGTGGGTTCAAGTCCTCGGAGCACGAGACCCGAAGATCGAAAGACTTATGACCAATACGGAGCAAAGGGAAGAAACCGTCGGGGGACCGCTTTTTACCCCAGGACGAGAAAACTGAGTCCGGGGCATTCCCGCTCGCGTTTTCTTGGGACGAGCACCGGAAGTCCTCGAGCTCAGCCCGTTTCCTTCGCTGCAAGTGCATTTCCAGTGGTTTCTGACACCGGACGAGCGTTCGCCACTCGTTGGAAGCTTCGGCCATCTTTTGGACCGTTTTGGGTCGCACCACAGTTCTCCCTCCAACGAGCTCGCTTCCCGACCTATACCTCCGGAAAACGTGTCAGGGAGCATGCCAGGAGTGTGGGTTGAAGTCCTCGGAGCACGAGACCCGAAGATCGAAAGACTTATGACCAATACGGAGCAAAGGGAAGAAACCGTCGGGGGACCGCTTTTTACCCCAGGACGAGAAAACTGAGTCCGGGGCATTCCCGCTCGCGTTTTCTTGGGACGAGCACCGGAAGTCCTCGAGCTCAGCCCGTTTCCTTCGCTGCAAGTGCATTTCCAGTGGTTTCTGACACCGGACGAGCGTTCGCCACTCGTTGGAAGCTTCGGCCATCTTTTGGACCGTTTTGGGTCGCACCACAGTTCTCCCTCCAACGAGCTCGCTTCCCGACCTATACCTCCGGAAAACGTGTCAGGGAGCATGCCAGGAGTGTGGGTTGAAGTCCTCGGAGCACGAGACCCGAAGATCGAAAGACTTATGACCAATACGGAGCAAAGGGAAGAAACCGTCGGGGGACCGCTTTTTACCCAGGACGAGAAAACTGAGTCCGGGGCATTCCCGCTCGCGTTTTCTTGGGACGAGCACCGGAAGTCCTCGAGCTCAGCCCGTTTCCTTCGCTGCAAGTGCATTTCCAGTGGTTTCTGACACCGGACGAGCGTTCGCCACTCGTTGGAAGCTTCGGCCATCTTTTGGACCGTTTTGGGTCGCACCACAGTTCTCCCTCCAACGAGCTCGCTTCCCGACCTATACCTCCGGAAAACGTGTCAGGGAGCATGCCAGGAGTGTGGGTTGAAGTCCTCGGAGCACGAGACCCGAAGATCGAAAGACTTATGACCAATACGGAGCAAAGGGAAGAAACCGTCGGGGGACCGCTTTTTACCCAGGACGAGAAAACTGAGTCCGGGGCATTCCCGCTCGCGTTTTCTTGGGACGAGCACCGGAAGTCCTCGAGCTCAGCCCGTTTCCTTCGCTGCAAGTGCATTTCCAGTGGTTTCTGACACCGGACGAGCGTTCGCCACTCGTTGGAAGCTTCGGCCATCTTTTGGACCGTTTTGGGTCGCACCACAGTTCTCCCTCCAACGAGCTCGCTTCCCGACCTATACCTCCGGAAAACGTGTCAGGGAGCATGCCAGGAGTGTGGGTTGAAGTCCTCGGAGCACGAGACCCGAAGATCGAAAGACTTATGACCAATACGGAGCAAAGGGAAGAAACCGTCGGGGGACCGCTTTTTACCCCAGGACGAGAAAACTGAGTCCGGGGCATTCCCGCTCGCGTTTTCTTGGGACGAGCACCGGAAGTCCTCGAGCTCAGCCCGTTTCCTTCGCTGCAAGTGCATTTCCAGTGGTTTCTGACACCGGACGAGCGTTCGCCACTCGTTGGAAGCTTCGGCCATCTTTTGGACCGTTTTGGGTCGCACCACAGTTCTCCCTCCAACAAGCTCGCTTCCCGACCTATACCTCCGGAAAACGTGTCAGGGAGCATGCCAGGAGTGTGGGTTGAAGTCCTCGGAGCACGAGACCCGAAGATCGAAAGACTTATGACCAATACGGAGCAAAGGGAAGAAACCGTCGGGGGACCGCTTTTTACCCAGGACGAGAAAACTGAGTCCGGGGCATTCCCGCTCGCGTTTTCTTGGGACGAGCACCGGAAGTCCTCGAGCTCAGCCCGTTTCCTTCGCTGCAAGTGCATTTCCAGTGGTTTCTGACACCGGACGAGCGTTCGCCACTCGTTGGAAGCTTCGGCCATCTTTTGGACGGTTTTGGGTCGCACCACAGTTCTCCCTCCAACGAGCTCGCTTCCCGACCTATACCTCCGGAAAACGTGTCAGGGAGCATGCCAGGAGTGTGGGTTGAAGTCCTCCGAGCACGAGACCCGAAGATCGAAAGACTTATGACCAATACGGAGCAAAGGGAAGAAACCGTCGGGGGACCGCTTTTTACCCCAGGACGAGAAAACTGAGTCCGGGGCATTCCCGCTCGCGTTTTCTTGGGACGAGCACCGGAAGTCCTCGAGCTCAGCCCGTTTCCTTCGCTGCAAGTGCATTTCCAGTGGTTTCTGACACCGGACGAGCGTTCGCCACTCGTTGGAAGCTTCGGCCATCTTTTGGACCGTTTTGGGTCGCACCACAGTTCTCCCTCCAACGAGCTCGCTTCCCGACCTATACCTCCGGAAAACGTGTCAGGGAGCATGCCAGGAGTGTGGGTTCAAGTCCTCGGAGCACGAGACCCGAAGATCGAAAGACTTATGACCAATACGGAGCAAAGGGAAGAAACCGTCGGGGGACCGCTTTTTACCCCAGGACGAGAAAACTGAGTCCGGGGCATTCCCGCTCGCGTTTTCTTGGGACGAGCACCGGAAGTCCTCGAGCTCAGCCCGTTTCCTTCGCTGCAAGTGCATTTCCAGTGGTTTCTGACACCGGACGAGCGTTCGCCACTCGTTGGACGCTTCGGCCATCTTTTGGACCGTTTTGGGTCGCACCACAGTTCTCCCTCCAACGAGCTCGCTTCCCGACCTATACCTCCGGAAAACGTGTCAGGGAGCATGCCAGGAGTGTGGGTTGAAGTCCTCGGAGCACGAGACCCGAAGATCGAAAGACTTATGACCAATACGGAGCAAAGGGAAGAAACCGTCGGGGGACCGCTTTTTACCCCAGGACGAGAAAACTGAGTCCGGGGCATTCCCGCTCGCGTTTTCTTGGGACGAGCACCGGAAGTCCTCGAGCTCAGCCCGTTTCCTTCGCTGCAAGTGCATTTCCAGTGGTTTCTGACACCGGACGAGCGTTCGCCACTCGTTGGAAGCTTCGGCCATCTTTTGGACCGTTTTGGGTCGCACCAAAGTTCTCCCTCCAACGAGCTCGCTTCCCGACCTATACCTCCGGAAAACGTGTCAGGGAGCATGCCAGGAGTGTGGGTTGAAGTCCTCGGAGCACGAGACCCGAAGATCGAAAGACTTATGACCAATACGGAGCAAAGGGAAGAAACCGTTGGGGGACCGCTTTTTACCCCAGGACGAGAAAACGGAGTCCGGGGCATTCCCGCTCGCGTTTTCTTGGGACGAGCACCGGAAGTCCTCGAGCTCAGCCCGTTTCCTTCGCTGCAAGTGCATTTCCAGTGGTTTCTGACACCGGACGAGCGTTCGCCACTCGTTGGAAGCTTCGGCCATCTTTTGGACCGTTTTGGGTCGCACCACAGTTCTCCCTCCAACGAGCTCGCTTCCCGACCTATACCTCCGGAAAACGTGTCAGGGAGCATGCCAGGAGTGTGGGTTGAAGTCCTCGGAGCACGAGACCCGAAGATCGAAAGACATATGACCAATACGGAGCAAAGGGAAGAAACCTTCGGGGGACCGCTTTTTACCCCAGGACGAGAAAACTGAGTCCGGGGCATTCCCGCTCGCGTTTTCTTGGGACGAGCACCGGAAGTCCTCGAGCTCAGCCCGTTTCCTTCGCTGCAAGTGCATTTCCAGTGGTTTCTGACACCGGACGAGCGTTCGCCACTCGTTGGAAGCTTCGGCCATCTTTTGGACCGTTTTGGGTCGCACCACAGTTCTCCCTCCAACGAGCTCGCTTCCCGACCTATACCTCCGGAAAACGTGTCAGGGAGCATGCCAGGAGTGTGGGTTCAAGTCCTCGGAGCACGAGACCCGAAGATCGAAAGACTTATGACCAATACGGAGCAAAGGGAAGAAACCGTCGGGGGACCGCTTTTTACCCCAGGACGAGAAAACTGAGTCCGGGGCATTCCCGCTCGCGTTTTCTTGGGACGAGCACCGGAAGTCCTCGAGCTCAGCCCGTTTCCTTCGCTGCAAGTGCATTTCCAGTGGTTTCTGACACCGGACGAGCGTTCGCCACTCGTTGGAAGCTTCGGCCATCTTTTGGACCGTTTTGGGTCGCACCACAGTTCTCCCTCCAACGAGCTCGCTTCCCGACCTATACCTCCGGAAAACGTGTCAGGGAGCATGCCAGGAGTGTGGGTTGAAGTCCTCGGAGCACGAGACCCGAAGATCGAAAGACTTATGACCAATACGGAGCAAAGGGAAGAAACCGTCGGGGGACCGCTTTTTACCCCAGGACGAGAAAACTGAGTCCGGGGCATTCCCGCTCGCGTTTTCTTGGGACGAGCACCGGAAGTCCTCGAGCTCAGCCCGTTTCCTTCGCTGCAAGTGCATTTCCAGTGGTTTCTGACACCGGACGAGCGTTCGCCACTCGTTGGAAGCTTCGGCCATCTTTTGGACCGTTTTGGGTCGCACCACAGTTCTCCCTCCAACGAGCTCGCTTCCCGACCTATACCTCCGGAAAACGTGTCAGGGAGCATGCCAGGAGTGTGGGTTGAAGTCCTCGGAGCACGAGACCCGAAGATCGAAAGACTTATGACCAATACGGAGCAAAGGGAAGAAACCGTCGGGGGACCGCTTTTTACCCAGGACGAGAAAACTGAGTCCGGGGCATTCCCGCTCGCGTTTTCTTGGGACGAGCACCGGAAGTCCTCGAGCTCAGCCCGTTTCCTTCGCTGCAAGTGCATTTCCAGTGGTTTCTGACACCGGACGAGCGTTCGCCACTCGTTGGAAGCTTCGGCCATCTTTTGGACCGTTTTGGGTCGCACCACAGTTCTCCCTCCAACGAGCTCGCTTCCCGACCTATACCTCCGGAAAACGTGTCAGGGAGCATGCCAGGAGTGTGGGTTGAAGTCCTCGGAGCACGAGACCCAAAGATCGAAAGACTTATGACCAATACGGAGCAAAGGGAAGAAACCGTCGGGGGACCGCTTTTTACCCCAGGACGAGAAAACTGAGTCCGGGGCATTCCCGCTCGCGTTTTCTTGGGACGAGCACCGGAAGTCCTCGAGCTCAGCCCGTTTCCTTCGCTGCAAGTGCATTTCCAGTGGTTTCTGGCACCGGACGAGCGTTCGCCACTCGTTGGAAGCTTCGGCCATCTTTTGGACCGTTTTGGGTTGCACCACAGTTCTCCCTCCAACAAGCTCGCTTCCCGACCTATAGCTCCGGAAAACGTGTCAGGGAGCATGCCAGGAGTGTGGGTTGAAGTCCTCGGAGCACGAGACCCGAAGATCGAAAGACTTATGACCAATACGGAGCAAAGGGAAGAAACCGTCGGAGGACCGCTTTTTACCCCAGGATAAGAAAACTGAGTCCGGGGCATTCCCGCTCGCGTTTTCTTGGGACGAGCACCGGAAGTCCTCGAGCTCAGCCCGTTTCCTTCGCTGCAAGTGCATTTCCAGTGGTTTCTGACACCGGACGAGCGTTCGCCACTCGTTGGAAGCTTCGGCCATCTTTTGGACCGTTTTGTGTCGCACCACAGTTCTCCCTCCAACGAGCTCGCTTCCCGACCTATACCTCCGGAAAACGTGTCAGGGAGCATGCCAGGAGTGTGGGTTGAAGTCCTCGGAGCACGAGACCCGAAGATCGAAAGACTTATGACCAATACGGAGCAAAGGGAAGAAACCGTCGGGGGACCGCTTTTTACCCCAGGACGAGAAAACTGAGTCCGGGGCATTCCCGCTCGCGTTTTCTTGGGACGAGCACCGGAAGTCCTCGAGCTCAGCCCGTTTCCTTCGCTGCAAGTGCATTTCCAGTGGTTTCTGACACCGGACGAGCGTTCGCCACTCGTTGGAAGCTTCGGCCATCTTTTGGACCGTTTTGGGTCGCACCACAGTTCTCCCTCCAACGAGCTCGCTTCCCGACCTATACCTCCGGAAAACGTGTCAGGGAGCATGCCAGGAGTGTGGGTTGAAGTCCTCGGAGCACGAGACCCGAAGATCGAAAGACTTATGACCAATACGGAGCAAAGGGAAGAAACCGTCGGGGGACCGCTTTTTACCCCAGGACGAGAAAACTGAGTCCGGGGCATTCCCGCTCGCGTTTTCTTGGGACGAGCACCGGAAGTCCTCGAGCTCAGCCCGTTTCCTTCGCTGCAAGTGCATTTCCAGTGGTTTCTGACACCGGACGAGCGTTCGCCACTCGTTGGAAGCTTCGGCCATCTTTTGGACCGTTTTGGGTCGCACCACAGTTCTCCCTCCAACGAGCTCGCTTCCCGACCTATACCTCCGGAAAACGTGTCAGGGAGCATGCCAGGAGTGTGGGTTCAAGTCCTCAGAGCACGAGACCCGAAGATCGAAAGACTTATGACCAATACGGAGCAAAGGGAAGAAACCATCGGGGGACCGCTTTTTACCCCAGGACGAGAAAACTGAGTCCGGGGCATTCCCGCTCGCGTTTTCTTGGGACGAGCACCGGAAGTCCTCGAGCTCAGCCCGTTTCCTTCGCTGCAAGTGCATTTCCAATGGTTTCTGACACCGGACGAGCGTTCGCCACTCGTTGGAAGCTTCGGCCATCTTTTGGACCGTTTTGGGTCGCACCACAGTTCTCCCTCCAACGAGCTCGCTTCCCGACCTATACCTCCGGAAAACGTGTCAGAGAGCATGCCAGGAGTGTGGGTTGAAGTCCTCGGAGCACGAGACCCGAAGATCGAAAGACTTATGACCAATACGGAGCAAAGGGAAGAAACCGTCGGAGGACCGCTTTTTACCCCAGGATAAGAAAACTGAGTCCGGGGCATTCCCGCTCGCGTTTTCTTGGGACGAGCACCGGAAGTCCTCGAGCTCAGCCCGTTTCCTTCGCTGCAAGTGCATTTCCAGTGGTTTCTGACACCGGACGAGCGTTCGCCACTCGTTGGAAGCTTCGGCCATCTTTTGGACCGTTTTGTGTCGCACCACAGTTCTCCCTCCAACGAGCTCGCTTCCCGACCTATACCTCCGGAAAACGTGTCAGGGAGCATGCCAGGAGTGTGGGTTCAAGTCCTCGGAGCACGAGACCCGAAGATCGAAAGACTTATGACCAATACGGAGCAAAGGGAAGAAACCGTCGGGGGACCGCTTTTTACCCCAGGACGAGAAAACTGAGTCCGGGGCATTCCCGCTCGCGTTTTATTGGGACGAGCACCGGAAGTCCTCGAGCTCAGCCCGTTTCCTTCGCTGCAAGTGCATTTCCAGTGGTTTCTGACACCGGACGAGCGTTCGCCACTCGTTGGAAGCTTCGGCCATCTTTTGGACCGTTTTGGGTCGCACCACAGTTCTCCCTCCAACGAGCTCGCTTCCCGACCTATACCTCCGGAAAACGTGTCAGGGAGCATGCCAGGAGTGTGGGTTGAAGTCCTCGGAGCACGAGACCCGAAGATCGAAAGACTTATGACCAATACGGAGCAAAGGGAAGAAACCGTCGGGGGACCGCTTTTTACCCCAGGACGAGAAAACTGAGTCCGGGGCATTCCCGCTCGCGTTTTCTTGGGACGAGCACCGGAAGTCCTCGAGCTCAGCCCGTTTCCTTCGCTGCAAGTGCATTTCCAGTGGTTTCTGACACCGGACGAGCGTTCGCCACTCGTTGGAAGCTTCGGCCATCTTTTGGACCGTTTTGGGTCGCACCACAGTTCTCCCTCCAACGAGCTCGCTTCCCGACCTATACCTCCGGAAAACGTGTCAGGGAGCATGCCAGGAGTGTGGGTTGAAGTCCTCGGAGCACGAGACCCGAAGATCGAAAGACTTATGACCAATACGGAGCAAAGGGAAGAAACCGTCGGGGGACCGCTTTTTACCCCAGGACGAGAAAACTGAGTCCGGGGCATTCCCGCTCGCGTTTTCTTGGGACGAGCACCGGAAGTCCTCGAGCTCAGCCCGTTTCCTTCGCTGCAAGTGCATTTCCAGTGGTTTCTGACACCGGACGAGCGTTCGCCACTCGTTGGAAGCTTCGGCCATCTTTTGGACCGTTTTGGGTCGCACCACAGTTCTCCCTCCAACGAGCTCGCTTCCCGACCTATACCTCCGGAAAACGTGTCAGGGAGCATGCCAGGAGTGTGGGTTGAAGTCCTCGGAGCACGAGACCTGAAGATCGAAAGACTTATGACCAATACGGAGCAAAGGGAAGAAACCGTCGGGGGACCGCTTTTTACCCCAGGACGAGAAAACTGAGTCCGGGGCATTCCCGCTCGCGTTTTCTTGGGACGAGCACCGGAAGTCCTCGAGCTCAGCCCGTTTCCTTCGCTGCAAGTGCATTTCCAGTGGTTTCTGACACCGGACGAGCGTTCGCCACTCGTTGGAAGCTTCGGCCATCTTTTGGACCGTTTTGGGTCGCACCAAAGTTCTCCCTCCAACGAGCTCGCTTCCCGACCTATACCTCCGGAAAACGTGTCAGGGAGCATGCCAGGAGTGTGGGTTCAAGTCCTCGGAGCACGAGACCCGAAGATCGAAAGACTTATGACCAATACGGAGCAAAGGGAAGAAACCGTCGGGGGACCGCTTTTTACCCCAGGACGAGAAAACTGAGTCCGGGGCATTCCCGCTCGCATTTTCTTGGGACGAGCACCGGAAGTCCTCGAGCTCAGCCCGTTTCCTTCGCTGCAAGTGCATTTCCAGTGGTTTCTGACACCGGACGAGCGTTCGCCACTCGTTGGAAGCTTCGGCCATCTTTTGGACCGTTTTGGGTCGCACCACAGTTCTCCCTCCAACGAGCTCGCTTCCCGACCTATACCTCCGGAAAACGTGTCAGGGAGCATGCCAGGAGTGTGGGTTGAAGTCCTCGGAGCACGAGACCCAAAGATCGAAAGACTTATGACCAATACGGAGCAAAGGGAAGAAACCGTCGGGGGACCGCTTTTTACCCCAGGACGAGAAAACTGAGTCCGGGGCATTCCCGCTCGCGTTTTCTTGGGACGAGCACCGGAAGACCTCGAGCTCAGCCCGTTTCCTTCGCTGCAAGTGCATTTCCAGTGGTTTCTGACACCGGACGAGCGTTCGCCACTCGTTGGAAGCTTCGGCCATCTTTTGGACCGTTTTGGGTCGCACCACAGTTCTCCCTCCAACGAGCTCGCTTCCCGACCTATACCTCCGGAAAACGTGTCAGGGAGCATGCCAGGAGTGTGGGTTGAAGTCCTCGGAGCACGAGACCTGAAGATCGAAAGACTTATGACCAATACGGAGCAAAGGGAAGAAACCGTCGGGGGACCGCTTTTTACCCCAGGACGAGAAAACTGAGTCCGGGGCATTCCCGCTCGCGTTTTCTTGGGACGAGCACCGGAAGTCCTCGAGCTCAGCCCGTTTCCTTCGCTGCAAGTGCATTTCCAGTGGTTTCTGACACCGGACGAGCGTTCGCCACTCGTTGGAAGCTTCGGCCATCTTTTGGACCGTTTTGGGTCGCACCAAAGTTCTCCCTCCAACGAGCTCGCTTCCCGACCTATACCTCCGGAAAACGTGTCAGGGAGCATGCCAGGAGTGTGGGTTCAAGTCCTTGGAGCACGAGACCCGAAGATCGAAAGACTTATGACCAATACGGAGCAAAGGGAAGAAACCGTCGGGGGACCGCTTTTTACCCCAGGACGAGAAAACTGAGTCCTTGGCATTCCCGCTCGCATTTTCTTGGGACGAGCACCGGAAGTCCTCGAGCTCAGCCCGTTTCCTTCGCTGCAAGTGCATTTCCAGTGGTTTCTGACACCGGACGAGCGTTCGCCACTCGTTGGAAGCTTCGGCCATCTTTTGGACCGTTTTGGGTCGCACCACAGTTCTCCCTCCAACGAGCTCGCTTCCCGACCTATACCTCCGGAAAACGTGTCAGGGAGCATGCCAGGAGTGTGGGTTGAAGTCCTCGGAGCACGAGACCCGAAGATCGAAAGACTTATGACCAATACGGAGCAAAGGGAAGAAACCGTCGGGGGACCGCTTTTTACCCAGGACGAGAAAACTGAGTCCGGGGCATTCCCGCTCGCGTTTTATTGGGACGAGCACCGGAAGTCCTCGAGCTCAGCCCGTTTCCTTCGCTGCAAGTGCATTTCCAGTGGTTTCTGACACCGGACGAGCGTTCGCCACTCGTTGGAAGCTTCGGCCATCTTTTGGACCGTTTTGGGTCGCACCACAGTTCTCCCTCCAACGAGCTCGCTTCCCGACCTATACCTCCGGAAAACGTGTCAGGGAGCATGCCAGGAGTGTGGGTTGAAGTCCTCGGAGCACGAGACCCGAAGATCGAAAGACTTATGACCAATACGGAGCAAAGGGAAGAAACCGTCGGGGGACCGCTTTTTACCCCAGGACGAGAAAACTGAGTCCGGGGCATTCCCGCTCGCGTTTTCTTGGGACGAGCACCGGAAGTCCTCGAGCTCAGCCCGTTTCCTTCGCTGCAAGTGCATTTCCAGTGGTTTCTGACACCGGACGAGCGTTCGCCACTCGTTGGAAGCTTCGGCCATCTTTTGGACCGTTTTGGGTCGCACCACAGTTCTCCCTCCAACGAGCTCGCTTCCCGACCTATACCTCCGGAAAACGTGTCAGGGAGCATGCCAGGAGTGTGGGTTGAAGTCCTCGGAGCACGAGACCCGAAGATCGAAAGACTTATGACCAATACGGAGCAAAGGGAAGAAACCGTCGGGGGACCGCTTTTTACCCCAGGACGAGAAAACTGAGTCCGGGGCATTCCCGCTCGCGTTTTCTTGGGACGAGCACCGGAAGTCCTCGAGCTCAGCCCGTTTCCTTCGCTGCAAGTGCATTTCCAGTGGTTTCTGACACCGGACGAGCGTTCGCCACTCGTTGGAAGCTTCGGCCATCTTTTGGACCGTTTTGGGTCGCACCACAGTTCTCCCTCCAACGAGCTCGCTTCCCGACCTATACCTCCGGAAAACGTGTCAGGGAGCATGCCAGGAGTGTGGGTTGAAGTCCTCGGAGCACGAGACCCGAAGATCGAAAGACTTATGACCAATACGGAGCAAAGGGAAGAAACCGTCGGGGGACCGCTTTTTACCCAGGACGAGAAAACTGAGTCCGGGGCATTCCCGCTCGCGTTTTCTTGGGACGAGCACCGGAAGTCCTCGAGCTCAGCCCGTTTCCTTCGCTGCAAGTGCATTTCCAGTGGTTTCTGACACCGGACGAGCGTTCGCCACTCGTTGGAAGCTTCGGCCATCTTTTGGACCGTTTTGGGTCGCACCACAGTTCTCCCTCCAACGAGCTCGCTTCCCGACCTATACCTCCGGAAAACGTGTCAGGGAGCATGCCAGGAGTGTGGGTTGAAGTCCTCGGAGCACGAGACACGAAGATCGAAAGACTTATGACCAATACGGAGCAAAGGGAAGAAACCGTCGGGGGACCGCTTTTTACCCCAGGACGAGAAAACTGAGTCCGGGGCATTCCCGCTCGCGTTTTCTTGGGACGAGCACCGGAAGTCCTCGAGCTCAGCCCGTTTCCTTCGCTGCAAGTGCATTTCCAGTGGTTTCTGACACCGGACGAGCGTTCGCCACTCGTTGGAAGCTTCGGCCATCTTTTGGACCGTTTTGGGTCGCACCACAGTTCTCCCTCCAACAAGCTCGCTTCCCGACCTATACCTCCGGAAAACGTGTCAGGGAGCATGCCAGGAGTGTGGGTTGAAGTCCTCGGAGCACGAGACCCGAAGATCGAAAGACTTATGACCAATACGGAGCAAAGGGAAGAAACCGTCGGAGGACCGCTTTTTACCCCAGGATAAGAAAACTGAGTCCGGGGCATTCCCGCTCGCGTTTTCTTGGGACGAGCACCGGAAGTCCTCGAGCTCAGCCCGTTTCCTTCGCTGCAAGTGCATTTCCAGTGGTTTCTGACATCGGACGAGCGTTCGCCACTCGTTGGAAGCTTCGGCCATCTTTTGGACCGTTTTGTGTCGCACCACAGTTCTCCCTCCAACGAGCTCGCTTCCCGACCTATACCTCCGGAAAACGTGTCAGGGAGCATGCCAGGAGTGTGGGTTCAAGTCCTCGGAGCACGAGACCCGAAGATCGAAAGACTTATGACCAATACGGAGCAAAGGGAAGAAACCGTCGGGGGACCGCTTTTTACCCCAGGACGGGAAAACTGAGTCCGGGGCATTCCCGCTCGCGTTTTCTTGGGACGAGCACCGGAAGTCCTCGAGCTCAGCCCGTTTCCTTCGCTGCAAGTGCATTTCCAGTGGTTTCTGACACCGGACGAGCGTTCGCCACTCGTTGGAAGCTTCGGCCATCTTTTGGACCGTTTTGGGTCGCACCACAGTTCTCCCTCCAACGAGCTCGCTTCCCGACCTATACCTCCGGAAAACGTGTCAGGGAGCATGCCAGGAGTGTGGGTTGAAGTCCTCGGAGCACGAGACCCGAAGATCGAAAGACTTATGACCAATACGGAGCAAAGGGAAGAAACCGTCGGGGGACCGCTTTTTACCCCAGGACGAGAAAACTGAGTCCGGGGCATTCCCGCTCGCGTTTTCTTGGGACGAGCACCGGAAGTCCTCGAGCTCAGCCCGTTTCCTTCGCTGCAAGTGCATTTCCAGTGGTTTCTGACACCGGACGAGCGTTCGCCACTCGTTGGAAGCTTCGGCCATCTTTTGGACCGTTTTGGGTCGCACCACAGTTCTCCCTCCAACGAGCTCGCTTCCCGACCTATACCTCCGGAAAACGTGTCAGGGAGCATGCCAGGAGTGTGGGTTGAAGTCCTCGGAGCACGAGACCTGAAGATCGAAAGACTTATGACCAATACGGAGCAAAGGGAAGAAACCGTCGGGGGACCGCTTTTTACCCCAGGACGAGAAAACTGAGTCCGGGGCATTCCCGCTCGCGTTTTCTTGGGACGAGCACCGGAAGTCCTCGAGCTCAGCCCGTTTCCTTCGCTGCAAGTGCATTTCCAGTGGTTTCTGACACCGGACGAGCGTTCGCCACTCGTTGGAAGCTTCGGCCATCTTTTGGACCGTTTTGGGTCGCACCAAAGTTCTCCCTCCAACGAGCTCGCTTCCCGACCTATACCTCCGGAAAACGTGTCAGGGAGCATGCCAGGAGTGTGGGTTCAAGTCCTCGGAGCACGAGACCCGAAGATCGAAAGACTTATGACCAATACGGAGCAAAGGGAAGAAACCGTCGGGGGACCGCTTTTTACCCCAGGACGAGAAAACTGAGTCCGGGGCATTCCCGCTCGCGTTTTCTTGGGACGAGCACCGGAAGTCCTCGAGCTCAGCCCGTTTCCTTCGCTGCAAGTGCATTTCCAGTGGTTTCTGACACCGGACGAGCGTTCGCCACTCGTTGGAAGCTTCGGCAATCTTTTGGACCGTTTTGGGTCGCACCACAGTTCTCCCTCCAACGAGCTCGCTTCCCGACCTATACCTCCGGAAAACGTGTCAGGGAGCATGCCAGGAGTGTGGGTTGAAGTCCTCGGAGCACGAGACCCGAAGATCGAAAGACTTATGACCAATACGGAGCAAAGGGAAGAAACCTTCGGGGGACCGCTTTTTACCCCAGGACGAGAAAACTGAGTCCGGGGCATTCCCGCTCGCCTTTTCTTGGGACGAGCACCGGAAGTCCTCGAGCTCAGCCCGTTTCCTTCGCTGCAAGTGCATTTCCAGTGGTTTCTGACACCGGACGAGCGTTCGCCACTCGTTGGAAGCTTCGGCCATCTTTTGGACCGTTTTGGGTCGCACCACAGTTCTCCCTCCAACGAGCTCGCTTCCCGACCTATACCTCCGGAAAACGTGTCAGGGAGCATGCCAGGAGTGTGGGTTGAAGTCCTCGGAGCACGAGACCCGAAGATCGAAAGACTTATGACCAATACGGAGCAAAGGGAAGAAACCTTCGGGGGACCGCTTTTTACCCCAGGACGAGAAAACTGAGTCCGGGGCATTCCCGCTCGCGTTTTCTTGGGACGAGCACCGGAAGTCCTCGAGCTCAGCCCGTTTCCTTCGCTGCAAGTGCATTTCCAGTGGTTTCTGACACCGGACGAGCGTTCGCCACTCGTTGGAAGCTTCGGCCATCTTTTGGACCGTTTTGGGTCGCACCACAGTTCTCCCTCCAACGAGCTCGCTTCCCGACCTATACCTCCGGAAAACGTGTCAGGGAGCATGCCAGGAGTGTGGGTTCAAGTCCTCGGAGCACGAGACCCGAAGATCGAAAGACTTATGACCAATACGGAGCAAAGGGAAGAAACCGTCGGGGGACCGCTTTTTACCCCAGGACGAGAAAACTGAGTCCGGGGCATTCCCGCTCGCGTTTTCTTGGGACGAGCACCGGAAGTCCTCGAGCTCAGCCCGTTTCCTTCGCTGCAAGTGCATTTCCAGTGGTTTCTGACACCGGACGAGCGTTCGCCACTCGTTGGAAGCTTCGGCCATCTTTTGGACCGTTTTGGGTCGCACCACAGTTCTCCCTCCAACGAGCTCGCTTCCCGACCTATACCTCCGGAAAACGTGTCAGGGAGCATGCCAGGAGTGTGGGTTCAAGTCCTCGGAGCACGAGACCCGAAGATCGAAAGACTTATGACCAATACGGAGCAAAGGGAAGAAACCGTCGGGGGACCGCTTTTTACCCCAGGACGAGAAAACTGAGTCCGGGGCATTCCCGCTCGCGTTTTCTTGGGACGAGCACCGGAAGTCCTCGAGCTCAGCCCGTTTCCTTCGCTGCAAGTGCATTTCCAGTGGTTTCTGACACCGGACGAGCGTTCGCCACTCGTTGGAAGCTTCGGCCATCTTTTGGACCGTTTTGGGTCGCACCACAGTTCTCCCTCCAACGAGCTCGCTTCCCGACCTATACCTCCGGAAAACGTGTCAGGGAGCATGCCAGGAGTGTGGGTTCAAGTCCTCGGAGCACGAGACCCGAAGATCGAAAGACTTATGACCAATACGGAGCAAAGGGAAGAAACCGTCGGGGGACCGCTTTTTACCCCAGGACGAGAAAACTGAGTCCGGGGCATTCCCGCTCGCGTTTTCTTGGGACGAGCACCGGAAGTCCTCGAGCTCAGCCCGTTTCCTTCGCTGCAAGTGCATTTCCAGTGGTTTCTGACACCGGACGAGCGTTCGCCACTCGTTGGAAGCTTCGGCCATCTTTTGGACCGTTTTGGGTCGCACCACAGTTCTCCCTCCAACGAGCTCGCTTCCCGACCTATACCTCCGGAAAACGTGTCAGGGAGCATGCCAGGAGTGTGGGTTGAAGTCCTCGGAGCACGAGACCCGAAGATCGAAAGACTTATGACCAATACGGAGCAAAGGGAAGAAACCGTCGGGGGACCGCTTTTTACCCCAGGACGAGAAAACTGAGTCCGGGGCATTCCCGCTCGCGTTTTCTTGGGACGAGCACCGGAAGTCCTCGAGCTCAGCCCGTTTCCTTCGCTGCAGGTGCATTTCCAGTGGTTTCTGACACCGGACGAGCATTCGCCACTCGTTGGAAGCTTCGGCCATCTTTTGGACCGTTTTGGGTCGCACCACAGTTCTCCCTCCAACGAGCTCGCTTCCCGACCTATACCTCCGGAAAACGTGTCAGGGAGCATGCCAGGAGTGTGGGTTGAAGTCCTCGGAGCACGAGACCCGAAGATCGAAAGACTTATGACCAATACGGAGCAAAGGGAAGAAACCGTCGGGGGATCGCTTTTTACCCCAGGACGAGAAAACTGAGTCCGGGGCATTCCCGCTCGCGTTTTCTTGGGACGAGCACCGGAAGTCCTCGAGCTCAGCCCGTTTCCTTCATTGCAAGTGCATTTCCAGTGGTTTCTGACACCGGACGAGCGTTCGCCACTCGTTGGAAGCTTCGGCCATCTTTTGGACCGTTTTGGGTCGCACCACAGTTCTCCCTCCAACGAGCTCGCTTCCCGACCTATACCTCCGGAAAACGTGTCAGAGAGCATGCCAGGAGTGTGGGTTGAAGTCCTCGGAGCACGAGACCCGAAGATCAGAAGACTTATGACCAATACGGAGCAAAGGGAAGAAACCGTCGGGGGACCGCTTTTTACCCCAGGACGAGAAAACTGAGTCCGGGGCATTCCCGCTCGCGTTTTCTTGGGACGAGCACCGGAAGTCCTCGAGCTCCGCCCGTTTCCTTCGCTGCAAGTGCATTTCCAGTGGTTTCTGACACCGGACGAGCGTTCGCCACTCGTTGGAAGCTTCGGCCATCTTTTGGACCGTTTTGGGTCGCACCACAGTTCTCCCTCCAACGAGCTCGCTTCCCGACCTATACCTCCGGAAAACGTGTCAGGGAGCATGCCAGGAGTGTGGGTTCAAGTCCTCGGAGCACGAGACCCGAAGATCGAAAGACTTATGACCAATACGGAGCAAAGGGAAGAAACCGTCGGGGGACCGCTTTTTACCCCAGGACGAGAAAACTGAGTCCGGGGCATTCCCGCTCGCGTTTTCTTGGGACGAGCACCGGAAGTCCTCGAGCTCAGCCCGTTTCCTTCGCTGCAAGTGCATTTCCAGTGGTTTCTGACACCGGACGAGCGTTCGCCACTCGTTGGAAGCTTCGGCCATCTTTTGGACCGTTTTGGGTCGCACCACAGTTCTCCCTCCAACGAGCTCGCTTCCCGACCTATACCTCCGGAAAACGTGTCAGGGAGCATGCCAGGAGTGTGGGTTGAAGTCCTCGGAGCACGAGACCCGAAGATCGAAAGACTTATGACCAATACGGAGCAAAGGGAAGAAACCGTCGGGGGACCGCTTTTTACCCCAGGACGAGAAAACTGAGTCCGGGGCATTCCCGCTCGCGTTTTCTTGGGACGAGCACCGGAAGTCCTCGAGCTCAGCCCGTTTCCTTTGCTGCAAGTGCATTTCCAGTGGTTTCTGACACCGGACGAGCGTTCGCCACTCGTTGGAAGCTTCGGCCATCTTTTGGACCGTTTTGGGTCGCACCACAGTTCTCCCTCCAACGAGCTCGCTTCCCGACCTATACCTCCGGAAAACGTGTCAGGGAGCATGCCAGGAGTGTGGGTTGAAGTCCTCGGAGCACGAGACCCGAAGATCGAAAGACTTATGACCAATACGGAGCAAAGGGAAGAAACCGTCGGGGGACCGCTTTTTACCCCAGGACGAGAAAACTGAGTCCGGGGCATTCCCGCTCGCGTTTTCTTGGGACGAGCACCGGAAGTCCTCGAGCTCAGCCCGTTTCCTTCGCTGCAAGTGCATTTCCAGTGGTTTCTGACACCGGACGAGCGTTCGCCACTCGTTGGAAGCTTCGGCCATCTTTTGGACCGTTTTGGGTCGCACCACAGTTCTCCCTCCAACGAGCTCGCTTCCCGACCTATACCTCCGGAAAACGTGTCAGGGAGCATGCCAGGAGTGTGGGTTCAAGTCCTCGGAGCACGAGACCCGAAGATCGAAAGACTTATGACCAATACGGAGCAAAGGGAAGAAACCGTCGGGGGACCGCTTTTTACCCCAGGACGAGAAAACTGAGTCTGGGGCATTCCCGCTCGCGTTTTCTTGGGACGAGCACCGGAAGTCCTCGAGCTCAGCCCGTTTCCTTCGCTGCAGGTGCATTTCCAGTGGTTTCTGACACCGGACGAGCGTTCGCCACTCGTTGGAAGCTTCGGCCATCTTTTGGACCGTTTTGGGTCGCACCACAGTTCTCCCTCCAACGAGCTCGCTTCCCGACCTATACCTCCGGAAAACGTGTCAGGGAGCATGCCAGGAGTGTGGGTTGAAGTCCTCGGAGCACGAGACCCGAAGATCGAAAGACTTATGACCAATACGGAGCAAAGGGAAGAAACCGTCGGGGGACCGCTTTTTACCCCAGGACGAGAAAACTGAGTCCGGGGCATTCCCGCTCGCGTTTTCTTGGGACGAGCACCGGAAGTCCTCGAGCTCAGCCCGTTTCCTTCGCTGCAGGTGCATTTCCAGTGGTTTCTGACACCGGACGAGCGTTCGCCACTCGTTGGAAGCTTCGGCCATCTTTTGGACCGTTTTGGGTCGCACCACAGTTCTCCCTCCAACGAGCTCGCTTCCCGACCTATACATCCGGAAAACGTGTCAGGGAGCATGCCAGGAGTGTGGGTTGAAGTCCTCGGAGCACGAGACCCGAAGATCGAAAGACTTATGACCAATACGGAGCAAAGGGAAGAAACCGTCGGGGGACCGCTTTTTACCCCAGAACGAGAAAACTGAGTCCGGGGCATTCCCGCTCGCGTTTTCTTGGGACGAGCACCGGAAGTCCTCGAGCTCAGCCCGTTTCCTTCGCTGCAGGTGCATTTCCAGTGGTTTCTGACACCGGACGAGCGTTCGCCACTCGTTGGAAGCTTCGGCCATCTTTTGGACCGTTTTGGGTCGCACCACAGTTCTCCCTCCAACGAGCTCGCTTCCCGACCTATACCTCCGGAAAACGTGTCAGGGAGCATGCCAGGAGTGTGGGTTGAAGTCCTCGGAGCACGAGACCCGAAGATCGAAAGACTTATGACCAATACGGAGCAAAGGGAAGAAACCGTCGGGGGACCGCTTTTTACCCTAGGACGAGAAAACTGAGTCCGGGGCATTCCCGCTCGCGTTTTCTTGGGACGAGCACCGGAAGTCCTCGAGCTCAGCCCGTTTCCTTCGCTGCAGGTGCATTTCCAGTGGTTTCTGACACCGGACGAGCGTTCGCCACTCGTTGGAAGCTTCGGCCATCTTTTGGACCGTTTTGGGTCGCACCACAGTTCTCCCTCCAACGAGCTCGCTTCCCGACCTATACCTCCGGAAAACGTGTCAGGGAGCATGCCAGGAGTGTGGGTTGAAGTCCTCGGAGCACGAGACCCGAAGATCGAAAGACTTGTGACCAATACGGAGCAAAGGGAAGAAACCGTCGGGGGACCGCTTTTTACCCCAGGACGAGAAAACTGAGTCCGGGGCATTCCCGCTCGCGTTTTCTTGGGACGAGCACCGGAAGTCCTCGAGCTCAGCCCGTTTCCTTCGCTGCAAGTGCATTTCCAGTGGTTTCTGACACCGGACGAGCGTTCGCCACTCGTTGGAAGCTTCGGCCATCTTTTGGACCGTTTTGGGTCGCACCACAGTTCTCCCTCCAACGAGCTCGCTTCCCGACCTATACCTCCGGAAAACGTGTCAGGGAGCATGCCAGGAGTGTGGGTTGAAGTCCTCGGAGCACGAGACCCGAAGATCGAAAGACTTATGACCAATACGGAGCAAAGGGAAGAAACCGTCGGGGGACCGCTTTTTACCCCAGGACGAGAAAACTGAGTCCGGGGCATTCCCGCTCGCGTTTTCTTGGGACGAGCACCGGAAGTCCTCGAGCTCAGCCCGTTTCCTTCGCTGCAAGTGCATTTCCAGTGGTTTCTGACACCGGACGAGCGTTCGCCACTCGTTGGAAGCTTCGGCCATCTTTTGGACCGTTTTGGGTCGCACCACAGTTCTCCCTCCAACGAGCTCGCTTCCCGACCTATACCTCCGGAAAACGTGTCAGGGAGCATGCCAGGAGTGTGGGTTGAAGTCCTCGGAGCACGAGACCCGAAGATCGAAAGACTTATGACCAATACGGAGCAAAGGGAAGAAACCGTCGGGGGACCGCTTTTTACCCCAGGACGAGAAAACTGAGTCCGGGGCATTCCCGCTCCCGTTTTCTTGGGACGAGCACCGGAAGTCCTCGAGCTCAGCCCGTTTCCTTCGCTGCAAGTGCATTTCCAGTGGTTTCTGACACCGGACGAGCGTTCGCCACTCGTTGGAAGCTTCGGCCATCTTTTCGACCGTTTTGGGTCGCACCACAGTTCTCCCTCGAACGAGCTCGCTTCCCGACCTATACCTCCGGAAAACGTGTCAGGGAGCATGCCAGGAGTGTGGGTTGAAGTCCTCGGAGCACGAGACCCGAAGATCGAAAGACTTATGACCAATACGGAGCAAAGGGAAGAAACCGTCGGGGGACCGCTTTTTACCCCAGGACGAGAAAACTGAGTCCGGGGCATTCCCGCTCGCGTTTTCTTGGGACGAGCACCGGAAGTCCTCGAGCTCAGCCCGTTTCCTTCGCTGCAGGTGCATTTCCAGTGGTTTCTGACACCGGACGAGCGTTCGCCACTCGTTGGAAGCTTCGGCCATCTTTTCGACCGTTTTGGGTCGCACCACAGTTCTCCCTCGAACGAGCTCGCTTCCCGACCTATACCTCCGGAAAACGTGTCAGGGAGCATGCCAGGAGTGTGGGTTGAAGTCCTCGGAGCACGAGACCCGAAGATCGAAAGACTTATGACCAATACGGAGCAAAGGGAAGAAACCGTCGGGGGACCGCTTTTTACCCCAGGACGAGAAAACTGAGTCCGGGGCATTCCCGCTCGCGTTTTCTTGGAACGAGCACCGGAAGTCCTCGAGCTCAGCCCGTTTCCTTCGCTGCAAGTGCATTTCCAGTGGTTTCTGACACCGGACGAGCGTTCGCCACTCGTTGGAAGCTTCGGCCATCTTTTGGACCGTTTTGGGTCGCACCACAGTTCTCCCTCCAACGAGCTCGCTTCCCGACCTATACCTCCGGAAAACGTGTCAGGGAGCATGCCAGGAGTGTGGGTTGAAGTCCTCGGAGCACGAGACCCGAAGATCGAAAGACTTATGACCAATACGGAGCAAAGGGAAGAAACCGTCGGGGGACCGCTTTTTACCCCAGGACGAGAAAACTGAGTCCGGGGCATTCCCGCTCGCGTTTTCTTGGGACGAGCACCGGAAGTCCTCGAGCTCAGCCCGTTTCCTTCGCTGGAAGTGCATTTCCAGTGGTTTCTGACACCGGACGATCGTTCGCCACTCGTTGGAAGCTTCGGCCATCTTTTCGACCGTTTTGGGTCGCACCACAGTTCTCCCTCGAACGAGCTCGCTTCCCGACCTATACCTCCGGAAAACGTGTCAGGGAGCATGCCAGGAGTGTGGGTTGAAGTCCTCGGAGCACGAGACCCGAAGATCGAAAGACTTATGACGAATACGGAGCAAAGGGAAGAAACCGTCGGGGGACCGCTTTTTACCCCAGGACGAGAAAACTGAGTCCGGGGCATTCCCGCTCGCGTTTTCTTGGGACGAGCACCGGAAGTCCTCGAGCTCAGCCCGTTTCCTTCGCTGCAGGTGCATTTCCAGTGGTTTCTGACACCGGACGAGCGTTCGCCACTCGTTGGAAGCTTCGGCCATCTTTTGGACCGTTTTGGGTCGCACCACAGTTCTCCCTCCAACGAGCTCGCTTCCCGACCTATACCTCCGGAAAACGTGTCAGGGAGCATGCCAGGAGTGTGGGTTGAAGTCCTCGGAGCACGAGACCCGAAGATCGAAAGACTTATGACCAATACGGAGCAAAGGGAAGAAACCGTCGGGGGACCGCTTTTTACCCCAGGACGAGAAAACTAAGTCCGGGGCATTCCCGCTCGCGTTTTCTTGGGACGAGCACCGGAAGTCCTCGAGCTCAGCCCGTTTCCTTCGCTGCAGGTGCATTTCCAGTGGTTTCTGACACCGGACGAGCGTTCGCCACTCGTTGGAAGCTTCGGCCATCTTTTGGACCGTTTTGGGTCGCACCACAGTTCTCCCTCCAACGAGCTCGCTTCTTGACCTATACCTCCGGAAAACGTGTCAGGGAGCATGCCAGGAGTGTGGGTTGAAGTCCTCGGAGCACGAGACCCGAAGATCGAAAGACTTATGACCAATACGGAGCAAAGGGAAGAAACCGTCGGGGGACCGCTTTTTACCCCAGGACGAGAAAACTGAGTCCGGGGCATTCCTGCTCGCGTTTTCTTGGGACGAGCACCGGAAGTCCTCGAGCTCAGCCCGTTTCCTTCGCTGCAAGTGCATTTCCAGTGGTTTCTGACACCGGACGAGCGTTCGCCACTCGTTGGAAGCTTCGACCATCTTTTCGACCGTTTTGGGTCGCACCACAGTTCTCCCTTCAACGAGCTCGCTTCCCGACCTATACCTCCGGAAAACGTGTCAGGGAGCATGCCAGGAGTGTGGGTTCAAGTCCTCGGAGCACGAGACCCGAAGATCGAAAGACTTATGACCAATACGGAGCAAAGGGAAGAAACCGTCGGGGGACCGCTTTTTACCCCAGGACGAGAAAACTGAGTCCGGGGCATTCCCGCTCGCGTTTTCTTGGGACGAGCACCGGAAGTCCTCGAGCTCAGCCCGTTTCCTTCGCTGCAAGTGCATTTCCAGTGGTTTCTGACACCGGACGAGCGTTCGCCACTCGTTGGAAGCTTCGGCCATCTTTTGGACCGTTTTGGGTCGCACCACAGTTCTCCCTTCAACGAGCTCGCTTCCCGACCTATACCTCCGGAAAACGTGTCAGGGAGCATGCCAGGAGTGTGGGTTCAAGTCCTCGGAGCACGAGACCCGAAGATCGAAAGACTTATGACCAATACGGAGCAAAGGGAAGAAACCGTCGGGGGACCGCTTTTTACCCCAGGACGAGAAAACTGAGTCCGGGGCATTCCCGCTCGCGTTTTCTTGGGACGAGCACCGGAAGTCCTCGAGCTCAGCCCGTTTCCTTCGCTGCAAGTGCATTTCCAGTGGTTTCTGACACCGGACGAGCGTTCGCCACTCGTTGGAAGCTTCGGCCATCTTTTGGACCGTTTTGGGTCGCACCACAGTTCTCCCTCCAACGAGCTCGCTTCCCGACCTATACCTCCGGAAAACGTGTCAGGGAGCATGCCAGGAGTGTGGGTTCAAGTCCTCGGAGCACGAGACCCGAAGATCGAAAGACTTATGACCAATACGGAGCAAAGGGAAGAAACCGTCGGGGGACCGCTTTTTACCCCAGGAAGAGAAAACTGAGTCCGGGGCATTCCCGCTCGCGTTTTCTTGGGACGAGCACCGGAAGTCCTCGAGCTCAGCCCGTTTCCTTCGCTGCAAGTGCATTTCCAGTGGTTTCTGACACCGGACGAGCGTTCGCCACTCGTTGGAAGCTTCGGCCATCTTTTGGACCGTTTTGGGTCGCACCACAGTTCTCCCTCCAACGAGCTCGCTTCCCGACCTATACCTCCGGAAAACGTGTCAGGGAGCATGCCAGGAGTGTGGTTGAAGTCCTCGGAGCACGAGACCCGAAGATCGAAAGACTTATGACCAATACGGAGCAAAGGGAAGAAACCGTCGGGGGACCGCTTTTTACCCCAGGACGAGAAAACTGAGTCCGGGGCATTCCCGCTCGCGTTTTCTTGGGACGAGCACCGGAAGTCCTCGAGCTCAGCCCGTTTCCTTCGCTGCAAGTGCATTTCCAGTGGTTTCTGACACCGGACGAGCGTTCGCCACTCGTTGGAAGCTTCGGCCATCTTTTGGACCGTTTTGGGTCGCACCACAGTTCTCCCTCCAACGAGCTCGCTTCCCGACCTATACCTCCGGAAAACGTGTCAGGGAGCATGCCAGGAGTGTGGGTTGAAGTCCTCGGAGCACGAGACCTGAAGATCCAAAGACTTATGACCAATACGGAGCAAAGGGAAGAAACCGTCGGGGGACCGCTTTTTACCCCAGGACGAGAAAACTGAGTCCGGGGCATTCCCGCTCGCGTTTTCTTGGGACGAGCACCGGAAGTCCTCCAGCTCAGCCCGTTTCCTTCGCTGCAAGTGCATTTCCAGTGGTTTCTGACACCGGACGAGCGTTCGCCACTCGTTGGAAGCTTCGGCCATCTTTTGGACCGTTTTGGGTCGCACCACAGTTCTCCCTTCAACGAGCTCGCTTCCCGACCTATACCTCCGGAAAACGTGTCAGGGAGCATGCCAGGAGTGTGGGTTCAAGTCCTCGGAGCACGAGACCCGAAGATCGAAAGACTTATGACCAATACGGAGCAAAGGGAAGAAACCGTCGGGGGACCGCTTTTTACCCCAGGACGAGAAAACTGAGTCCGGGGCATTCCCGCTCGCGTTTTCTTGGGACGAGCACCGGAAGTCCTCGAGCTCAGCCCGTTTCCTTCGCTGCAAGTGCATTTCCAGTGGTTTCTGACACCGGACGAGCGTTCGCCACTCGTTGGAAGCTTCGGCCATCTTTTGGACCGTTTTGGGTCGCACCACAGTTCTCCCTCCAACGAGCTCGCTTCCCGACCTATACCTCCGGAAAACGTGTCAGGGAGCATGCCAGGAGTGTGGTTGAAGTCCTCGGAGCACGAGACCCGAAGATCGAAAGACTTATGACCAATACGGAGCAAAGGGAAGAAACCGTCGGGGGACCGCTTTTTACCCCAGGACGAGAAAACTGAGTCCGGGGCATTCCCGCTCGCGTTTTCTTGGGACGAGCACCGGAAGTCCTCGAGCTCAGCCCGTTTCCTTCGCTGCAAGTGCATTTCCAGTGGTTTCTGACACCGGACGAGCGTTCGCCACTCGTTGGAAGCTTCGGCCATCTTTTGGACCGTTTTGGGTCGCACCACAGTTCTCCCTCCAACGAGCTCGCTTCCCGACCTATACCTCCGGAAAACGTGTCAGGGAGCATGCCAGGAGTGTGGGTTGAAGTCCTCGGAGCACGAGACCCGAAGATCGAAAGACTTATGACCAATACGGAGCAAAGGGAAGAAACCGTCGGGGGACCGCTTTTTACCCCAGGACGAGAAAACTGATTCCGGGGCATTCCCGCTCGCGTTTTCTTGGGACGAGCACCGGAAGTCCTCGAGCTCAGCCCGTTTCCTTCGCTGCAAGTGCATTTCCAGTGGTTTCTGACACCGGACGAGCGTTCGCCACTCGTTGGAAGCTTCGGCCATCTTTTGGACCGTTTTGGGTCGCACCACAGTTCTCCCTCCAACGAGCTCGCTTCCCGACCTATACCTCCGGAAAACGTGTCAGGGAGCATGCCAGGAGTGTGGGTTGAAGTCCTCGGAGCACGAGACCCAAAGATCGAAAGACTTATGACCAATACGGAGCAAAGGGAAGAAACCGTCGGGGGACCGCTTTTTACCCCAGGACGAGAAAACTGAGTCCGGGGTATTCCCGCTCGCGTTTTCTTGGGACGAGCACCGGAAGTCCTCGAGCTCAGCCCGTTTCCTTCGCTGCAGGTGCATTTCCAGTGGTTTCTGACACCGGACGAGCGTTCGCCACTCGTTGGAAGCTTCGGCCATCTTTTGGACCGTTTTGGGTCGCACCACAGTTCTCCCTCCAACGAGCTCGCTTCCCGACCTATACCTCCGGAAAACGTGTCAGGGAGCATGCCAGGAGTGTGGGTTGAAGTCCTCGGAGCACGAGACCCGAAGATCGAAAGACTTATGACCAATACGGAGCAAAGGGAAGAAACCGTCGGGGGACCGCTTTTTACCCCAGGACGAGAAAACTGAGTCCGGGGCATTCCCGCTCGCGTTTTCTTGGGACGAGCACCGGAAGTCCTCGAGCTCAGCCCGTTTCCTTCGCTGCAGGTGCATTTCCAGTGGTTTCTGACACCGGACGAGCGTTCGCCACTCGTTGGAAGCTTCGGCCATCTTTTGGACCGTTTTGGGTCGCACCACAGTTCTCCCTTCAACGAGCTCGCTTCCCGACCTATACCTCCGGAAAACGTGTCAGGGAGCATGCCAGGAGTGTGGGTTCAAGTCCTCAGAGCACGAGACCCGAAGATCGAAAGACTTATGACCAATACGGAGCAAAGGGAAGAAACCGTCGGGGGACCGCTTTTTACCCCAGGACGAGAAAACTGAGTCCGGGGCATTCCCGCTCGCGTTTTCTTGGGACAAGCACCGGAAGTCCTCGAGCTCAGCCCGTTTCCTTCGCTGCAAGTGCATTTCCAGTGGTTTCTGACACCGGACGAGCGTTCGCCACTCGTTGGAAGCTTCGGCCATCTTTTGGACCGTTTTGGGTCGCACCACAGTTCTCCCTCCAACGAGCTCGCTTCCCGACCTATACCTCCGGAAAACGTGTCAGGGAGCATGCCAGGAGTGTGGTTGAAGTCCTCGGAGCACGAGACCCGAAGATCGAAAGACTTATGACCAATACGGAGCAAAGGGAAGAAACCGTCGGGGGACCGCTTTTTACCCCAGGACGAGAAAACTGAGTCCGGGGCATTCCCGCTCGCGTTTTCTTGGGACGAGCACCGGAAGTCCTCGAGCTCAGCCCGTTTCCTTCGCTGCAAGTGCATTTCCAGTGGTTTCTGACACCGGACGAGCGTTCGCCACTCGTTGGAAGCTTCGGCCATCTTTTGGACCGTTTTGGGTCGCACCACAGTTCTCCCTCCAACGAGCTCGCTTCCCGACCTATACCTCCGGAAAACGTGTCAGGGAGCATGCCAGGAGTGTGGGTTGAAGTCCTCGGAGCACGAGACCCGAAGATCGAAAGACTTATGACCAATACGGAGCAAAGGGAAGAAACCGTCGGGGGACCGCTTTTTACGCCAGGACGAGAAAACTGAGTCCGGGGCATTCCCGCTCGCGTTTTCTTGGGACGAGCACCGGAAGTCCTCGAGCTCAGCCCGTTTCCTTCGCTGCAAGTGCATTTCCAGTGGTTTCTGACATCGGACGAGCGTTCGCCGCTCGTTGGAAGCTTCGGCCATCTTTTGGACCGTTTTGGGTCGCACCACAGTTCTCCCTCCAACGAGCTCGCTTCCCGACCTATACCTCCGGAAAACGTGTCAGGGAGCATGCCAGGAGTGTGGGTTGAAGTCCTCGGAGCACGAGACCCGAAGATCGAAAGACTTATGACCAATACGGAGCAAAGGGAAGAAACCGTCGGGGGACCGCTTTTTACCCCAGGACGAGAAAACTGAGTCCGGGGCATTCCCGCTCGCGTTTTCTTGGGACGAGCACCGGAAGTCCTCGAGCTCAGCCCGTTTCCTTCGCTGCAAGTGCATTTCCAGTGGTTTCTGACACCGGACGAGCGTTCGCCGCTCGTTGGAAGCTTCGGCCATCTTTTGGACCGTTTTGGGTCGCACCACAGTTCTCCCTCCAACGAGCTCGCTTCCTGACCTATACCTCCGGAAAACGTGTGAGGGAGCATGCCAGGAGTGTGGGTTGAAGTCCTCGGAGCACGAGACCCGAAGATCGAAAGACTTATGACCAATACGGAGCAAAGGGAAGAAACCGTCGGGGGACCGCTTTTTACCCCAGGACGAGAAAACTGAGTCCGGGGCATTCCCGCTCGCGTTTTCTTGGGACGAGCACCGGAAGTCCTCGAGCTCAGCCCGTTTCCTTCGCTGCAAGTGCATTTCCAGTGGTTTCTGACATCGGACGAGCGTTCGCCGCTCGTTGGAAGCTTCGGCCATCTTTTGGACCGTTTTGGGTCGCACCACAGTTCTCCCTCCAACGAGCTCGCTTCCCGACCTATACCTCCGGAAAACGTGTCAGGGAGCATGCCAGGAGTGTGGGTTGAAGTCCTCGGAGCACGAGACCCGAAGATCGAAAGACTTATGACCAATACGGAGCAAAGGGAAGAAACCGTCGGGGGACCGCTTTTTACGCCAGGACGAGAAAACTGAGTCCGGGGCATTCCCGCTCGCGTTTTCTTGGGACGAGCACCGGAAGTCCTCGAGCTCAGCCCGTTTCCTTCGCTGCAAGTGCATTTCCAGTGGTTTCTGACATCGGACGAGCGTTCGCCGCTCGTTGGAAGCTTCGGCCATCTTTTGGACCGTTTTGGGTCGCACCACAGTTCTCCCTCCAACGAGCTCGCTTCCCGACCTATACCTCCGGAAAACGTGTCAGGGAGCATGCCAGGAGTGTGGGTTGAAGTCCTCGGAGCACGAGACCCGAAGATCGAAAGACTTATGACCAATACGGAGCAAAGGGAAGAAACCGTCGGGGGACCGCTTTTTACCCCAGGACGAGAAAACTGAGTCCGGGGCATTCCCGCTCGCGTTTTCTTGGGACGAGCACCGGAAGTCCTCGAGCTCAGCCCGTTTCCTTCGCTGCAAGTGCATTTCCAGTGGTTTCTGACACCGGACGAGCGTTCGCCACTCGTTGGAAGCTTCGGCCATCTTTTGGACCGTTTTGGGTCGCACCACAGTTCTCCCTCCAACGAGCTCGCTTCCCGACCTATACCTCCGGAAAACGTGTCAGGGAGCATGCCAGGAGTGTGGGTTGAAGTCCTCGGAGCACGAGACCCGAAGATCGAAAGACTTATGACCAATACGGAGCAAAGGGAAGAAACCGTCGGGGGACCGCTTTTTACCCCAGGACGAGAAAACTGAGTCCGGGGCATTCCCGCTCGCGTTTTCTTGGGACGAGCACCGGAAGTCCTCGAGCTCAGCCCGTTTCCTTCGCTGCAAGTGCATTTCCAGTGGTTTCTGACATCGGACGAGCGTTCGCCGCTCGTTGGAAGCTTCGGCCATCTTTTGGACCGTTTTGTGTCGCACCACAGTTCTCCCTCCAACGAGCTCGCTTCCCGACCTATACCTCCGGAAAACGTGTCAGGGAGCATGCCAGGAGTGTGGGTTGAAGTCCTCGGAGCACGAGACCCGAAGATCGAAAGACTTATGACCAATACGGAGCAAAGGGAAGAAACCGTCGGGGGACCGCTTTTTACCCCAGGACGAGAAAACTGAGTCCGGGGCATTCCCGCTCGCGTTTTCTTGTGACGATCACCGGAAGTCCTCGAGCTCAGCCCGTTTCCTTCGCTGCAAGTGCATTTCCAGTGGTTTCTGACACCGGACGAGCGTTCGCCACTCGTTAGAAGCTTCGGCCATCTTTTGGACCGTTTTGGGTCGCACCACAGTTCTCCCTCCAACGAGCTCGCTTCCCGACCTATACCTCCGGAAAACGTGTCAGGGAGCATGCCAGGAGTGTGGGTTGAAGTCCTCGGAGCACGAGACCCGAAGATCGAAAGACTTATGACCAATACGGAGCAAAGGGAAGAAACCGTCGGGGGACCGCTTTTTACCCCAGGACGAGAAAACTGAGTCCGGGGCATTCCCGCTCGCGTTTTCTTGGGACGAGCACCGGAAGTCCTCGAGCCCGGCCCGTTTCCTTCGCTGCAAGTGCATTTCCAGTGGTTTCTGACACCGGACGAGCGTTCGCCACTCGTTGGAAGCTTCGGCCATCTTTTGGACCGTTTTGGGTCGCACCACAGTTCTCCCTCCAACGAGCTCGCTTCCCGACCTATACCTCCGGAAAACGTGTCAGGGAGCATGCCAGGAGTGTGGGTTGAAGTCCTCGGAGCACGAGACCCGAAGATCGAAAGACTTATGACCAATACGGAGCAAAGGGAAGAAACCGTCGGGGGACCGCTTTTTACCCCAGGACGAGAAAACTGAGTCCGGGGCATTCCCGCTCGCGTTTTCTTGGGACGAGCACCGGAAGTCCTCGAGCTCAGCCCGTTTCCTTCGCTGCAAGTGCATTTCCAGTGGTTTCTGACACCGGACGAGCGTTCGCCACTCGTTGGAAGCTTCGGCCATCTTTGGGACCGTTTTGGGTCGCACCACAGTTCTCCCTCCAACGAGCTCGCTTCCCGACCTATACCTCCGGAAAACGTGTCAGGGAGCATGCCAGGAGTGTGTGTTGAAGTCCTCGGAGCACGAGACCCGAAGATCGAAAGACTTATGACCAATACGGAGCAAAGGGAAGAAACCGTCGGGGGACCGCTTTTTACCCCAGGACGAGAAAACTGAGTCCGGGGCATTCCCGCTCGCGTTTTCTTGGGACGAGCACCAGAAGTCCTCGAGCTCAGCCCGTTTCCTTCGCTGCAAGTGCATTTCCAGTGGTTTCTGACACCGGACGAGCGTTCGCCACTCGTTGGAAGCTTCGGCCATCTTTTGGACCGTTTTGGGTCGCACCACAGTTCTCCCTCCAACGAGCTCGCTTCCCGACCTATACCTCCGGAAAACGTGTCAGGGAGCATGCCAGGAGTGTGGGTTGAAGTCCTCGGAGCACGAGACCCGAAGATCGAAAGACTTATGACCAATACGGAGCAAAGGGAAGAAACCGTCGGGGGACCGCTTTTTACCCCAGGACGAGAAAACTGAGTCCGGGGCATTCCCGCTCGCGTTTTCTTGGGACGAGCACCGGAAGTCCTCGAGCTCAGCCCGTTTCCTTCGCTGCAAGTGCATTTCCAGTGGTTTCTGACACCGGACGAGCGTTCGCCACTCGTTGGAAGCTTCGGCCATCTTTTGGACCGTTTTGGGTCGCACCACAGTTCTCCCTCCAACGAGCTCGCTTCCCGACCTATACCTCCGGAAAACGTGTCAGGGAGCATGCCAGGAGTGTGGGTTGAAGTCCTCGGAGCACGAGACCCGAAGATCGAAAGACTTATGACCAATACGGAGCAAAGGGAAGAAACCGTCGGGGGACCGCTTTTTACCCCAGGACGAGAAAACTGAGTCCGGGGCATTCCCGCTCGCGTTTTCTTGGGACGAGCACCGGAAGTCCTCGAGCTCAGCCCGTTTCCTTCGCTGCAAGTGCATTTCCAGTGGTTTCTGACACCGGACGAGCGTTCGCCACTCGTTGGAAGCTTCGGCCATCTTTTGGACCGTTTTGGGTCGCACCACAGTTCTCCCTCCAACGAGCTCGCTTCCCAACCTATACCTCCGGAAAACGTGTCAGGGAGCATGCCAGGAGTGTGGGTTGAAGTCCTCGGAGCACGAGACCCGAAGATCGAAAGACTTATGACCAATACGGAGCAAAGGGAAGAAACCGTCGGGGGACCGCTTTTTACCCCAGGACGAGAAAACTGAGTCCGGGGCATTCCCGCTCGCGTTTTCTTGGGACGAGCACCGGAAGTCCTCGAGCTCAGCCCGTTTCCTTCGCTGCAAGTGCATTTCCAGTGGTTTCTGACACCGGACGAGCGTTCGCCACTCGTTGGAAGCTTCGGCCATCTTTTGGACCGTTTTGGGTCGCACCACAGTTCTCCCTCTAACGAGCTCGCTTCCCGACCTATACCTCCGGAAAACGTGTCAGGGAGCATGCCAGGAGTGTGGGTTGAAGTCCTCGGAGCACGAGACCCGAAGATCGAAAGACTTATGACCAATACGGAGCAAAGGGAAGAAACCGTCGGGGGACCGCTTTTTACCCCAGGACGAGAAAACTGAGTCCGGGGCATTCCCGCTCGCGTTTTCTTGGGACGAGCACCGGAAGTCCTCGAGCTCAGCCCGTTTCCTTCGCTGCAAGTGCATTTCCAGTGGTTTCTGACACCGGACGAGCGTTCGCCACTCGTTGGAAGCTTCGGCCATCTTTTGGACCGTTTTGGGTCGCACCACAGTTCTCCCTCCAACGAGCTCGCTTCCCGACCTATACCTCCGGAAAACGTGTCAGGGAGCATGCCAGGAGTGCGGGTTGAAGTCCTCGGAGCACGAGACCCGAAGATCGAAAGACTTATGACCAATACGGAGCAAAGGGAAGAAACCGTCGGGGGACCGCTTTTTACCCCAGGACGAGAAAACTGAGTCCGGGGCATTCCCGCTCGCGTTTTCTTGGGACGAGCACCGGAAGTCCTCGAGCTCAGCCCGTTTCCTTCGCTGCAAGTGCATTTCCAGTGGTTTCTGACACCGGACGAGCGTTCGCCACTCGTTGGAAGCTTCGGCCATCTTTTGGACCGTTTTGGGTCGCACCACAGTTCTCCCTCCAACGAGCTCGCTTCCCGACCTATACCTCCGGAAAACGTGTCAGGGAGCATGCCAGGAGTGTGGGTTGAAGTCCTCGGAGCACGAGACCCGAAGATCGAAAGACTTATGACCAATACGGAGCAAAGGGAAGAAACCGTCGGGGGACCGCTTTTTACCCCAGGACGAGAAAACTGAGTCCGGGGCATTCCCGCTCGCGTTTTCTTGGGACGAGCACCGGAAGTCCTCGAGCTCAGCCCGTTTCCTTCGCTGCAAGTGCATTTCCAGTGGTTTCTGACACCGGACGAGCGTTCGCCACTCGTTGGAAGCTTCGGCCATCTTTTGGACCGTTTTGGGTCGCACCACAGTTCTCCCTCCAACGAGCTCGCTTCCCGACCTATACCTCCGGAAAACGTGTCAGGGAGCATGCCAGGAGTGTGGGTTGAAGTCCTCGGAGCACGAGACCCGAAGATCGAAAGACTTATGACCAATACGGAGCAAAGGGAAGAAACCGTCGGGGGACCGCTTTTTACCCCAGGACGAGAAAACTGAGTCCGGGGCATTCCCGCTCGCGTTTTCTTGGGACGAGCACCGGAAGTCCTCGAGCTCAGCCCGTTTCCTTCGCTGCAAGTGCATTTCCAGTGGTTTCTGACACCGGACGAGCGTTCGCCACTCGTTGGAAGCTTCGGCCATCTTTTGGACCGTTTTGGGTCGCACCACAGTTCTCCCTCCAACAAGCTCGCTTCCCGACCTATACCTCCGGAAAACGTGTCAGGGAGCGTGCCAGGAGTGTGGGTTGAAGTCCTCGGAGCACGAGACCCGAAGATCGAAAGACTTATGACCAATACGGAGCAAAGGGAAGAAACCGTCGGGGGACCGCTTTTTACCCCAGGACGAGAAAACTGAGTCCGGGGCATTCCCGCTCGCGTTTTCTTGGGACGAGCACCGGAAGTCCTCGAGCTCAGCCCGTTTCCTTCGCTGCAAGTGCATTTCCAGTGGTTTCTGACACCGGACGAGCGTTCGCCACTCGTTGGAAGCTTCGGCCATCTTTTGGACCGTTTTGGGTCGCACCACAGTTCTCCCTCCAACGAGCTCGCTTCCCGACCTATACCTCCGGAAAACGTGTCAGGGAGCATGCCAGGAGTGTGGGTTGAAGTCCTCGGAGCACGAGACCCGAAGATCGAAAGACTTATGACCAATACGGAGCAAAGGGAAGAAACCGTCGGGGGACCGCTTTTTACCCCAGGACGAGAAAACTGAGTCCGGGGCATTCCCGCTCGCGTTTTCTTGGGACGAGCACCGGAAGTCCTCGAGCTCAGCCCGTTTCCTTCACTGCAAGTGCATTTCCAGTGGTTTCTGACACCGGACGAGCGTTCGCCACTCGTTGGAAGCTTCGGCCATCTTTTGGACCGTTTTGGGTCGCACCACAGTTCTCCCTCCAACGAGCTCGCTTCCCGACCTATACCTCCGGAAAACGTGTCAGGGAGCATGCCAGGAGTGTGGGTTGAAGTCCTCGGAGCACGAGACCCGAAGATCGAAAGACTTATGACCAATACGGAGCAAAGGGAAGAAACCGTCGGGGGACCGCTTTTTACCCCAGGACGAGAAAACTGAGTCCGGGGCATTCCCGCTCGCGTTTTCTTGGGACGAGCACCGGAAGTCCTCGAGCCCGGCCCGTTTCCTTCGCTGCAAGTGCATTTCCAGTGGTTTCTGACACCGGACGAGCGTTCGCCACTCGTTGGAAGCTTCGGCCATCTTTTGGACCGTTTTGGGTCGCACCACAGTTCTCCCTCCAACGAGCTCGCTTCCCGACCTATACCTCTGGAAAACGTGTCAGGGAGCATGCCAGGAGTGCGGGTTGAAGTCCTCGGAGCACGAGACCCGAAGATCGAAAGACTTATGACCAATACGGAGCAAAGGGAAGAAACCGTCGGGGGACCGCTTTTTACCCCAGGACGAGAAAACTGAGTCCGGGGCATTCCCGCTCGCGTTTTCTTGGGACGAGCACCGGAAGTCCTCGAGCTCAGCCCGTTTCCTTCGCTGCAAGTGCATTTCCAGTGGTTTCTGACACCGGACGAGCGTTCGCCACTCGTTGGAAGCTTCGGCCATCTTTTGGACCGTTTTGGGTCGCACCACAGTTCTCCCTCCAACGAGCTCGCTTCCCGACCTATACCTCCGGAAAACGTGTCAGGGAGCATGCCAGGAGTGTGGGTTGAAGTCCTCGGAGCACGAGACCCGAAGATCGAAAAACTTATGACCAATACGGAGCAAAGGGAAGAAACCGTCGGGGGACCGCTTTTTACCCCAGGACGAGAAAACTGAGTCCGGGGCATTCCCGCTCGCGTTTTCTTGGGACGAGCACCGAAAGTCCTCGAGCTCAGCCCGTTTCCTTCGCTGCAAGTGCATTTCCAGTGGTTTCTGACACCGGACGAGCGTTCGCCACTCGTTGGAAGCTTCGGCCATCTTTTGGACCGTTTTGGGTCGCACCACAGTTCTCCCTCCAACGAGCTCGCTTCCCGACCTATACCTCCGGAAAACGTGTCAGGGAGCATGCCAGGAGTGTGGGTTGAAGTCCTCGGAGCACGAGACCCGAAGATCGAAAGACTTATGACCAATACGGAGCAAAGGGAAGAAACCGTCGGGGGACCGCTTTTTACCCCAGGACGAGAAAACTGAGTCCGGGGCATTCCCGCTCGCGTTTTCTTGGGACGAGCACCGGAAGTCCTCGAGCTCAGCCCGTTTCCTTCGCTGCAAGTGCATTTCCAGTGGTTTCTGACACCGGACGAGCGTTCGCCACTCGTTGGAAGCTTCGGCCATCTTTTGGACCGTTTTGGGTCGCACCACAGTTCTCCCTCCAACGAGCTCGCTTCCCGACCTATACCTCCGGAAAACGTGTCAGGGAGCATGCCAGGAGTGTGGGTTGAAGTCCTCGGAGCACGAGACCCGAAGATCGAAAGACTTATGACCAATACGGAGCAAAGGGAAGAAACCGTCGGGGGACCGCTTTTTACCCCAGGACGAGAAAACTGAGTCCGGGGCATTCCCGCTCGCGTTTTCTTGGGACGAGCACCGGAAGTCCTCGAGCTCAGCCCGTTTCCTTCGCTGCAAGTGCATTTCCAGTGGTTTCTGACACCGGACGAGCGTTCGCCACTCGTTGGAAGCTTCGGCCATCTTTTGGACCGTTTTGGGTCGCACCACAGTTCTCCCTCCAACGAGCTCGCTTCCCGACCTATACCTCCGGAAAACGTGTCAGGGAGCGCGCCAGGAGTGTGGGTTGAAGTCCTCGGAGCACGAGACCCGAAGATCGAAAGACTTATGACCAATACGGAGCAAAGGGAAGAAACCGTCGGGGGACCGCTTTTTACCCCAGGACGAGAAAACTGAGTCCGGGGCATTCCCGCTCGCGTTTTCTTGGGACGAGCACCGGAAGTCCTCGAGCTCAGCCCGTTTCCTTCGCTGCAAGTGCATTTCCAGTGGTTTCTGACACCGGACGAGCGTTCGCCACTCGTTGGAAGCTTCGGCCATCTTTTGGACCGTTTTGGGTCGCACCACAGTTCTCCCTCCAACGAGCTCGCTTCCCGACCTATACCTCCGGAAAACGTGTCAGGGAGCATGCCAGGAGTGTGGGTTGAAGTCCTCGGAGCACGAGACCCGAAGATCGAAAGACTTATGACCAATACGGAGCAAAGGGAAGAAACCGTCGGGGGACCGCTTTTTACCCCAGGACGAGAAAACTGAGTCCGGGGCATTCCCGCTCGCGTTTTCTTGGGACGAGCACCGGAAGTCCTCGAGCTCAGCCCGTTTCCTTCGCTGCAAGTGCATTTCCAGTGGTTTCTGACACCGGACGAGCGTTCGCCACTCGTTGGAAGCTTCGGCCATCTTTTGGACCGTTTTGGGTCGCACCACAGTTCTCCCTCCAACGAGCTCGCTTCCCGACCTATACCTCCGGAAAACGTGTCAGGGAGCATGCCAGGAGTGTGGGTTGAAGTCCTCGGAGCACGAGACCCGAAGATCGAAAGACTTATGACCAATACGGAGCAAAGGGAAGAAACCGTCGGGGGACCGCTTTTTACCCCAGGACGAGAAAACTGAGTCCGGGGCATTCCCGCTCGCGTTTTCTTGGGACGAGCACCGGAAGTCCTCGAGCCCGGCCCGTTTCCTTCGCTGCAAGTGCATTTCCAGTGGTTTCTGACACCGGACGAGCGTTCGCCACTCGTTGGAAGCTTCGGCCATCTTTTGGACCGTTTTGGGTCGCACCACAGTTCTCCCTCCAACGAGCTCGCTTCCCGACCTATACCTCCGGAAAACATGTCAGGGAGCATGCCAGGAGTGTGGGTTGAAGTCCTCGGAGCACGAGACCCGAAGATCGAAAGACTTATGACCAATACGGAGCAAAGGGAAGAAACCGTCGGGGGACCGCTTTTTACCCCAGGACGAGAAAACTGAGTCCAGGGCATTCCCGCCCGCGTTTTCTTGGGACGAGCACCGGAAGTCCTCGAGCTCGGCCCGTTTCCTTCGCTGCAAGTGCATTTCCAGTGGTTTCTGACACCGGACGAGCGTTCGCCACTCGTTGGAAGCTTCGGCCATCTTTTGGACCGTTTTGGGTCGCACCACAGTTCTCCCTCCAACGAGCTCGCTTCCCGACCTATACCTCCGGAAAACGTGTCAGGGAGCATGCCAGGAGTGTGGGTTGAAGTCCTCGGAGCACGAGACCTGAAGATCGAAAGACTTATGACCAATACGGAGCAAAGGGAAGAAACCGTCGGGGGACCGCTTTTTACCCCAGGACGAGAAAACGGAGTCCAGGGCATTCCCGCCCGCGTTTTCTTGGGACGAGCACCGGAAGACCTCGAGCTCGGCCCGTTTCCTTCGCTGCAAGTGCATTTCCAGTGGTTTCTGACACCGGACGAGCGTTCGCCACTCGTTGGAAGCTTCGGCCATCTTTTGGACCGTTTTGGGTCGCACCACAGTTCTCCCTCCAACGAGCTCGCTTCCCGACCTATACCTCCGGAAAACGTGTCAGGGAGCATGCCAGGAGTGTGGGTTGAAGTCCTTGGAGCACGAGACCCGAAGATCGAAAGACTTATGACCAATACGGAGCAAAGGGAAGAAACCGTCGGGGGACCGCTTTTTACCCCAGGACGAGAAAACTGAGTCCGGCGCATTCCCGCCCGCGTTTTCTTGGGACGAGCACCGGAAGTCCTCGAGCTCGGCCCGTTTCCTTCGCTGCAAGTGCATTTCCAGTGGTTTCTGACACCGGACGAGCGTTCGCCACTCGTTGGAAGCTTCGGCCATCTTTGGGACCGTTTTGGGTTGCACCACAGTTCTCCCTCCAACGAGCTCGCTTCCCGACCTATACCTCCGGAAAACGTGTCAGGGAGCATGCCAGGAGTGTGGGTTGAAGTCCTCGGAGCACGAGACCCGAAGATCGAAAGACTTATGACCAATACGGAGCAAAGGGAAGAAACCGTCGGGGGACCGCTTTTTACCCCAGGACGAGAAAACTGAGTCCAGGGCATTCCCGCCCGCGTTTTCTTGGGACGAGCACCGGAAGTCCTCGAGCTCGGCCCGTTTCCTTCGCTGCAAGTGCATTTCCAGTGGTTTCTGACACCGGACGAGCGTTCGCCACTCGTTGGAAGCTTCGGCCATCTTTTGGACCGTTTTGGGTCGCACCACAGTTCTCCCTCCAACGAGCTCGCTTCCCGACCTATACCTCCGGAAAACGTGTCAGGGAGCATGCCAAGAGTGTGGGTTGAAGTCCTCGGAGCACGAGACCCGAAGATCGAAAGACTTATGACCAATACGGAGCAAAGGGAAGAAACCGTCGGGGGACCGCTTTTTACCCCAGGACGAGAAAACTGAGTCCGGGGCATTCCCGCCCGCGTTTTCTTGGGACGAGCACCGGAAGTACTCGAGCTCGGCCCGTTTCCTTCGCTGCAAGTGCATTTCCAGTGGTTTCTGACACCGGACGAGCGTTCGCCACTCGTTGGAAGCTTCGGCCATCTTTTGGACCGTTTTGGGTCGCACCACAGTTCTCCCTCCAACGAGCTCGCTTCCCGACCTATACCTCCGGAAAACGTGTCAGGGAGCATGCCAGGAGTGTGGGTTGAAGTCCTCGGAGCACGAGACCCGAAGATCGAAAGACTTATGACCAATACGGAGCAAAGGGAAGAAACCGTCGGGGGACCGCTTTTTACCCCAGGACGAGAAAACTGAGTCCGGGGCATTCCCGCTCGCGTTTTCTTGGGACGAGCACCGGAAGTCCTCGAGCTCGGCCCGTTTCCTTCGCTGCAAGTGCATTTCCAGTGGTTTCTGACACCGGACGAGCGTTCGCCACTCGTTGGAAGCTTCGGCCATCTTTTGGACCGTTTTGGGTCGCACCACAGTTCTCCCTCCAACGAGCTCGCTTCCCGACCTATACCTCCGGAAAACGTGTCAGGGAGCATGCCAGGAGTGTGGGTTGAAGTCCTCGGAGCACGAGACCCGAAGATCGAAAGACTTATGACCAATACGGAGCAAAGGGAAGAAACCGTCGGGGGACCGCTTTTTACCCCAGGACGAGAAAACTGAGTCCGGGGCATTCCCGCTCGCGTTTTCTTGGGACGAGCACCGGAAGTCCTCGAGCTCGGCCCGTTTCCTTCGCTGCAAGTGCATTTCCAGTGGTTTCTGACACCGGACGAGCGTTCGCCACTCGTTGGAAGCTTCGGCCATCTTTTGGACCGTTTTGGGTCGCACCACAGTTCTCCCCCCAACGAGCTCGCTTCCCGACCTATACCTCCGGAAAACGTGTCAGGGAGCATGCCAGGAGTGTGGGTTGAAGTCCTCGGAGCACGAGACCCGAAGATCGAAAGACTTATGACCAATACGGAGCAAAGGGAAGAAACCGTCGGGGGACCGCTTTTTACCCCAGGACGAGAAAACGGAGTCCAGGGCATTCCCGCCCACGTTTTCTTGGGACGAGCACCGGAAGACCTCGAGCTCGGCCCGTTGCCTTCGCTGCAAGTGCATTTCCAGTGGTTTCTGACACCGGACGAGCGTTCGCCACTCGTTGGAAGCTTCGGCCATCTTTTGGACCGTTTTGGGTCGCACCACAGTTCTCCCTCCAACGAGCTCGCTTCCCGACCTATACCTCCGGAAAACGTGTCAGGGAGCATGCCAGGAGTGTGGGTTGAAGTCCTTGGAGCACGAGACCCGAAGATCGAAAGACTTATGACCAATACGGAGCAAAGGGAAGAAACCGTCGGGGGACCGCTTTTTACCCCAGGACGAGAAAACTGAGTCCGGCGCATTCCCGCCCGCGTTTTCTTGGGACGAGCACCGGAAGTCCTCGAGCTCTGCCCGTTTCCTTCGCTGCAAGTGCATTTCCAGTGGTTTCTGACACCGGACGAGCGTTCGCCACTCGTTGGAAGCTTCGGCCATCTTTGGGACCGTTTTGGGTCGCACCACAGTTCTCCCTCCAACGAGCTCGCTTCCCGACCTATACCTCCGGAAAACGTGTCAGGGAGCATGCCAGGAGTGTGGGTTGAAGTCCTCGGAGCACGAGACCCGAAGATCGAAAGACTTATGACCAATACGGAGCAAAGGGAAGAAACCGTCGGGGGACCGCTTTTTACCCCAGGACGAGAAAACTGAGTCCAGGGCATTCCCGCCCGCGTTTTCTTGGGACGAGCACCGGAAGTCCTCGAGCTCGGCCCGTTTCCTTCGCTGCAAGTGCATTTCCAGTGGTTTCTGACACCGGACGAGCGTTCGCCACTCGTTGGAAGCTTCGGCCATCTTTTGGACCGTTTTGGGTCGCACCACAGTTCTCCCTCCAACGAGCTCGCTTCCCGACCTATACCTCCGGAAAACGTGTCAGGGAGCATGCCAAGAGTGTGGGTTGAAGTCCTCGGAGCACGAGACCCGAAGATCGAAAGACTTATGACCAATACGGAGCAAAGGGAAGAAACCGTCGGGGGACCGCTTTTTACCCCAGGACGAGAAAACTGAGTCCGGGGCATTCCCGCCCGCGTTTTCTTGGGACGAGCACCGGAAGTACTCGAGCTCGGCCCGTTTCCTTCGCTGCAAGTGCATTTCCAGTGGTTTCTGACACCGGACGAGCGTTCGCCACTCGTTGGAAGCTTCGGCCATCTTTTGGACCGTTTTGGGTCGCACCACAGTTCTCCCTCCAACGAGCTCGCTTCCCGACCTATACCTCCGGAAAACGTGTCAGGGAGCATGCTAGGAGTGTGGGTTGAAGTCCTCGGAGCACGAGACCCGAAGATCGAAAGACTTATGACCAATACGGAGCAAAGGGAAGAAACCGTCGGGGGACCGCTTTTTACCCCAGGACGAGAAAACTGAGTCCGGGGCATTCCCGTTCGCGTTTTCTTGGGACGAGCACCGGAAGTCCTCGAGCTCGGCCCGTTTCCTTTGCTGCAAGTGCATTTCCAGTGGTTTCTGACACCGGACGAGCGTTCGCCACTCGTTGGAAGCTTCGGCCATCTTTTGGACCGTTTTGGGTCGCACCACAGTTCTCCCTCCAACGAGCTCGCTTCCCGACCTATACCTCCGGAAAACGTGTCAGGGAGCATGCCAAGAGTGTGGGTTGAAGTCCTCGGAGCACGAGACCCGAAGATCGAAAGACTTATGACCAATACGGAGCAAAGGGAAGAAACCGTCGGGGGACCGCTTTTTACCCCAGGACGAGAAAACTGAGTCTGGGGCATTCCCGCCCGCGTTTTCTTGGGACGAGCACCGGAAGTACTCGAGCTCGGCCCGTTTCCTTCGCTGCAAGTGCATTTCCAGTGGTTTCTGACACCGGACGAGCGTTCGCCACTCGTTGGAAGCTTCGGCCATCTTTTGGACCGTTTTGGGTCGCACCACAGTTCTCCCTCCAACGAGCTCGCTTCCCGACCTATACCTCCGGAAAACGTGTCAGGGAGCATGCCAGGAGTGTGGGTTGAAGTCCTCGGAGCACGAGACCCGAAGATCGAAAGACTTATGACCAATACGGAGCAAAGGGAAGAAACCGTCGGGGGACCGCTTTTTACCCCAGGACGAGAAAACTGAGTCCGGGGCATTCCCGCCCGCGTTTTCTTGGGACGAGCACCGGAAGTCCTCGAGCTCGGTCCGTTTCCTTCGCTGCAAGTGCATTTCCAGTGGTTTCTGACACCGGACGAGCGTTCGCCACTCGTTGGAAGCTTCGGCCATCTTTTGGACCGTTTTGGGTCGCACCACAGTTCTCCCTCCAACGAGCTCGCTTCCCGACCTATACCTCCGAAAAACGTGTCAGGGAGCATGCCAGGAGTGTGGGTTGAAGTCCTTGGAGCACGAGACCCGAAGATCGAAAGACTTATGACCAATACGGAGCAAAGGGAAGAAACCGTCGGGGGACCGCTTTTTACCCCAGGACGAGAAAACTGAGTCCGGCGCATTCCCGCCCGCGTTTTCTTGGGACGAGCACCGGAAGTCCTCGAGCTCTGCCCGTTTCCTTCGCTGCAAGTGCATTTCCAGTGGTTTCTGACACCGGACGAGCGTTCGCCACTCGTTGGAAGCTTCGGCCATCTTTGGGACCGTTTTGGGTCGCACCACAGTTCTCCCTCCAACGAGCTCGCTTCCCGACCTATACCTCCGGAAAACGTGTCAGGGAGCATGCCAGGAGTGTGGGTTGAAGTCCTCGGAGCACGAGACCCGAAGATCGAAAGACTTATGACCAATACGGAGCAAAGGGAAGAAACCGTCGGGGGACCGCTTTTTACCCCAGGACGAGAAAACTGAGTCCAGGGCATTCCCGCCCGCGTTTTCTTGGGACGAGCACCGGAAGTCCTCGAGCTCGGCCCGTTTCCTTCGCTGCAAGTGCATTTCCAGTGGTTTCTGACACCGGACGAGCGTTCGCCACTCGTTGGAAGCTTCGGCCATCTTTTGGACCGTTTTGGGTCGCACCACAGTTCTCCCTCCAACGAGCTCGCTTCCCGACCTATACCTCCGGAAAACGTGTCAAGGAGTATGCCAAGAGTGTGGGTTGAAGTCCTCGGAGCACGAGACCCGAAGATCGAAAGACTTATGACCAATACGGAGCAAAGGGAAGAAACCGTCGGGGGACCGCTTTTTACCCCAGGACGAGAAAACTGAGTCCGGGGCATTCCCGCCCGCGTTTTCTTGGGACGAGCACCGGAAGTACTCGAGCTCGGCCCGTTTCCTTCGCTGCAAGTGCATTTCCAGTGGTTTCTGACACCGGACGAGCGTTCGCCACTCGTTGGAAGCTTCGGCCATCTTTTGGACCGTTTTGGGTCGCACCACAGTTCTCCCTCCAACGAGCTCGCTTCCCGACCTATACCTCCGGAAAACGTGTCAGGGAGCATGCTAGGAGTGTGGGTTGAAGTCCTCGGAGCACGAGACCCGAAGATCGAAAGACTTATGACCAATACGGAGCAAAGGGAAGAAACCGTCGGGGGACCGCTTTTTACCCCAGGACGAGAAAACTGAGTCCGGGGCATTCCCGCCCGCGTTTTCTTGGGACGAGCACCGAAAGTCCTCGAGCTCGGCCCGTTTCCTTCGCTGCAAGTGCATTTCTAGTGGTTTCTGACACCGGACGAGCGGTCGCCACTCGTTGGAAGCTTCGGCCATCTTTTGGACCGTTTTGGGTCGCACCACAGTTCTCCCTCCAACGAGCTCGCTTCCCGACCTATACCTCCGGAAAACGTGTCAGGGAGCATGCCAGGAGTGTGGGTTGAAGTCCTCGGAGCACGAGACCCGAAGATCGAAAGACTTATGACCAATACGGAGCAAAGGGAAGAAACCGTCGGGGGACCGCTTTTTACCCCAGGACGAGAAAACTGAGTCCGGGGCATTCCCGTTCGCGTTTTCTTGGGACGAGCACCGGAAGTCCTCGAGCTCGGCCCGTTTCCTTCGCTGCAAGTGCATTTCCAGTGGTTTCTGACACCGGACGAGCGTTCGCCACTCGTTGGAAGCTTCGGCCATCTTTTGGACCGTTTTGGGTCGCACCACAGTTCTCCCTCCAACGAGCTCGCTTCCCGACCTATACCTCCGGAAAACGTGTCAGGGAGCATGCCAAGAGTGTGGGTTGAAGTCCTCGGAGCACGAGACCCGAAGATCGAAAGACTTATGACCAATACGGAGCAAAGGGAAGAAACCGTCGGGGGACCGCTTTTTACCCCAGGACGAGATAACTGAGTCTGGGGCATTCCCGCCCGCGTTTTCTTGGGACGAGCACCGGAAGTACTCGAGCTCGGCCCGTTTCCTTCGCTGCAAGTGCATTTCCAGTGGTTTCTGACACCGGACGAGCGTTCGCCACTCGTTGGAAGCTTCGGCCATCTTTTGGACCGTTTTGGGTCGCACCACAGTTCTCCCTCCAACGAGCTCGCTTCCCGACCTATACCTCCGGAAAACGTGTCAGGGAGCATGCCAGGAGTGTGGGTTGAAGTCCTCGGAGCACGAGACCCGAAGATCGAAAGACTTATGACCAATACGGAGCAAAGGGAAGAAACCGTCGGGGGACCGCTTTTTACCCCAGGACGAGAAAACTGAGTCCGGGGCATTCCCGCCCGCGTTTTCTTGGGACGAGCACCGGAAGTCCTCGAGCTCGGTCCGTTTCCTTCGCTGCAAGTGCATTTCCAGTGGTTTCTGACACCGGACGAGCGTTCGCCACTCGTTGGAAGCTTCGGCCATCTTTTGGACCGTTTTGGGTCGCACCACAGTTCTCCCTCCAACGAGCTCGCTTCCCGACCTATACCTCCGGAAAACGTGTCAGGGAGCATGCCAGGAGTGTGGGTTGAAGTCCTCGGAGCACGAGACCCGAAGATCGAAAGACTTATGACCAATACGGAGCAAAGGGAAGAAACCGTCGGGGGACCGCTTTTTACCCCAGGACGAGAAAACTGAGTCCGGGGCATTCCCGCTCGCGTTTTCTTGGGACGAGCACCGGAAGTCCTCGAGCTCGGCCCGTTTCCTTCGCTGCAAGTGCATTTCCAGTGGTTTCTGACACCGGACGAGCGTTCGCCACTCGTTGGAAGCTTCGGCCATCTTTTGGACCGTTTTGGGTCGCACCACAGTTCTCCCTCCAACGAGCTCGCTTCCCGACCTATACCTCCGGAAAACGTGTCAGGGAGCATGCCAGGAGTGTGGGTTGAAGTCCTCGGAGCACGAGACCCGAAGATCGAAAGACTTATGACCAATACGGAGCAAAGGGAAGAAACCGTCGGGGGACCGCTTTTTACCCCAGGACGAGAAAACGGAGTCCAGGGCATTCCCGCCCGCGTTTTCTTGGGACGAGCACCGGAAGACCTCGAGCTCGGCCCGTTTCCTTCGCTGCAAGTGCATTTCCAGTGGTTTCTGACACCGGACGAGCGTTCGCCACTCGTTGGAAGCTTCGGCCATCTTTTGGACCGTTTTGGGTCGCACCACAGTTCTCCCTCCAACGAGCTCGCTTCCCGACCTATACCTCCGGAAAACGTGTCAGGGAGCATGCCAGGAGTGTGGGTTGAAGTCCTTGGAGCACGAGACCCGAAGATCGAAAGACTTATGACCAATACGGAGCAAAGGGAAGAAACCGTCGGGGGACCGCTTTTTACCCCAGGACGAGAAAACTGAGTCCGGCGCATTCCCGCCCGCGTTTTCTTGGGACGAGCACCGGAAGTCCTCGAGCTCGGCCCGTTTCCTTCGCTGCAAGTGCATTTCCAGTGGTTTCTGACACCGGACGAGCGTTCGCCACTCGTTGGAAGCTTCGGCCATCTTTTGGACCGTTTTGGGTCGCACCACAGTTCTCCCTCCAACGAGCTCGCTTCCCGACCTATACCTCCGGAAAACGTGTCAGGGAGCATGCCAAGAGTGTGGGTTGAAGTCCTCGGAGCACGAGACCCGAAGATCGAAAGACTTATGACCAATACGGAGCAAAGGGAAGAAACCGTCGGGGGACCGCTTTTACCCCAGGACGAGAAAACTGAGTCCGGGGCATTCCCGCTCGCGTTTTCTTGGGACGAGCACCGGAAGTCCTCGAGCTCGGCCCGTTTCCTTCGCTGCAAGTGCATTTCCAGTGGTTTCTGACACCGGACGAGCGTTCGCCACTCGTTGGAAGCTTCGGCCATCTTTTGGACCGTTTTGGGTCGCACCACAGTTCTCCCTCCAACGAGCTCGCTTCCCGACCTATACCTCCGGAAAACGTGTCAGGGAGCATGCCAGGAGTGTGGGTTGAAGTCCTCGGAGCACGAGACCCGAAGATCGAAAGACTTATGACCAATACGGAGCAAAGGGAAGAAACCGTCGGGGGACCGCTTTTTACCCCAGGACGAGAAAACTGAGTCCGGGGCATTCCCGCTCGCGTTTTCTTGGGACGAGCACCGGAAGTCCTCGAGCTCGGCCCGTTTCCTTCGCTGCAAGTGCATTTCCAGTGGTTTCTGGCACCGGACGAGCGTTCGCCACTCGTTGGAAGCTTCGGCCATCTTTTGGACCGTTTTGGGTCGCACCACAGTTCTCCCTCCAACGAGCTCGCTTCCCGACCTATACCTCCGGAAAACGTGTCAGGGAGCATGCCAGGAGTGTGGGTTGAAGTCCTCGGAGCACGAGACCCGAAGATTGAAAGACTTATGACCAGTACGGAGCAAAGGGAAGAAACCGTCGGGGGACCGCTTTTTACCCCAGGACGAGAAAACTGAGTCCGGGGCATTCCCGCTCGCGTTTTCTTGGGACGAGCACCGGAAGTCCTCGAGCTCGGCCCGTTTCCTTCGCTGCAAGTGCATTTCCAGTGGTTTCTGACACCGGACGAGCGTTCGCCACTCGTTGGAAGCTTCGGCCATCTTTTGGACCGTTTTGGGTCGCACCACAGTTCTGCCTCCAACGAGCTTGCTTCCCGACCTATACCTCCGGAAAACGTGTCAGGGAGCATGCCAGGAGTGTGGGTTGAAGTCCTCGGAGCACGAGACCCGAAGATCTAAAGACTTATGACCAATACGGAGCAAAGGGAAGAAACCGTCGGGGGACCGCTTTTTACCCCAGGACGAGAAAACTGAGTCCGGGGCATTCCCGCTCGCGTTTTCTTGGGACGAGCACCGGAAGACCTCGAGCTCGGCCCGTTTCCTTCGCTGCAAGTGCATTTCCAGTGGTTTCTGGCACCGGACGAGCGTTCGCCACTCGTTGGAAGCTTCGGCCATCTTTTGGACCGTTTTGGGTCGCACCACAGTTCTCCCTCCAACGAGCTCGCTTCCCGACCTATACCTCCGGAAAACGTGTCAGGGAGCATGCCAGGAGTGTGGGTTGAAGTCCTCGGAGCACGAGACCCGAAGATCGAAAGACTTATGACCAATACGGAGCAAAGGGAAGAAACCGTCGGGGGACCGCTTTTTACCCCAGGACGAGAAAACTGAGTTCGGGGCATTCCCGCTCGCGTTTTCTTGGGACGAGCACCGGAAGTCCTCGAGCTCGGCCCGTTTCCTTCGCTGCAAGTGCATTTCCAGTGGTTTCTGACACCGGACGAGCGTTCGCCACTCGTTGGAAGCTTCGGCCATCTTTTGGACCGTTTTGGGTCGCACCACAGTTCTCCCTCCAACGAGCTCGCTTCCCGACCTATACCTCCGGAAAACGTGTCAGGGAGCATGCCAGGAGTGTGGGTTGAAGTCCTCGGAGCACGAGACCCGAAGATCGAAAGACTTATGACCAATACGGAGCAAAGGGAAGAAACCGTCGGGGGACCGCTTTTTACCCCAGGACGAGAAAACTGAGTCCGGGGCATTCCCGCTCGCGTTTTCTTGGGACGAGCACCGGAAGTCCTCGAGCTCGGCCCGTTTCCTTCGCTGCAAGTGCATTTCCAGTGGTTTCTGGCACCGGACGAGCGTTCGCCACTCGTTGGAAGCTTCGGCCATCTTTTGGACCGTTTTGGGTCGCACCACAGTTCTCCCTCCAACGAGCTCGCTTCCCGACCTATACCTCCGGAAAACGTGTCAGGGAGCATGCCAGGAGTGTGGGTTGAAGTCCTCGGAGCACGAGACCCGAAGATCGAAAGACTTATGACCAATACGGAGCAAAGGGAAGAAACCGTCGGGGGACCGCTTTTTACCCCAGGACGAGAAAACTGAGTCCGGGGCATTCCTGCTCGCGTTTTCTTGGGACGAGCACCGGAAGTCCTCGAGCTCGGCCCGTTTCCTTCGCTGCAAGTGCATTTCCAGTGGTTTCTGACACCGGACGAGCGTTCGCCACTCGTTGGAAGCTTCGGCCATCTTTTGGACCGTTTTGGGTCGCACCACAGTTCTCCCTCCAACGAGCTGGCTTCCCGACCTATACCTCCGGAAAACGTGTCAGGGAGCATGCCAGGAGTGTGGGTTGAAGTCCTCGAAGCACGAGACCCGAAGATCGAAAGACTTATGACCAATACGGAGCAAAGGGAAGAAACCGTCGGGGGACCGCTTTTTACCCCAGGACGAGAAAACTGAGTCCGGGGCATTCCCGCTCGCGTTTTCTTGGGACGAGCACCGGAAGTCCTCGAGCTCGGCCCGTTTCCTTCGCTGCAAGTGCATTTCCAGTGGTTTCTGACACCGGACGAGCGTTCGCCACTCGTTGGAAGCTTCGGCCATCTTTTGGACCGTTTTGGGTCGCACCACAGTTCTCCCTCCAACGAGCTCGCTTCCCGACCTATACCTCCGGAAAACGTGTCAGGGAGCATGCCAGGAGTGTGGGTTGAAGTCCTCGGAGCACGAGACCCGAAGATCGAAAGACTTATGACCAATACGGAGCAAAGGGAAGAAACCGTCGGGGGACCGCTTTTTACCCCAGGACGAGAAAACTGAGTCCGAGGCATTCCCGCTCGCGTTTTCTTGGGACGAGCACCGGAAGTCCTCGAGCTCGGCCCGTTTCCTTCGCTGCAAGTGCATTTCCACTGGTTTCTGACACCGGACGAGCGTTCGCCACTCGTTGGAAGCTTCGGCCATCTTTTGGACCGTTTTGGGTCGCACCACAGTTCTCCCTCCAACGAGCTCGCTTCCCGACCTATACCTCCGGAAAACGTGTCAGGGAGCATGCCAGGAGTGTGGGTTGAAGTCCTCGGAGCACGAGACCCGAAGATCGAAAGACTTATGACCAATACGGAGCAAAGGGAAGAAACCGTCGGGGGACCGCTTTTTACCCCAGGACGAGAAAACTGAGTCCGGGGCATTCCCGCTCGCGTTTTCTTGGGACGAGCACCGGAAGTCCTCGAGCTCGGCCCGTTTCCTTCGCTGCAAGTGCATTTCCAGTGGTTTCTGACACCGGACGAGCGTTCGCCACTCGTTGGAAGCTTCGACCATCTTTTGGACCGTTTTGGGTCGCACCACAGTTCTCCCTCCAACGAGCTCGCTTCCCGACCTATACCTCCGGAAAACGTGTCAGGGAGCATGCCAGGAGTGTGGGTTGAAGTCCTCGGAGCACGAGACCCGAAGATCGAAAGACTTATGACCAATACGGAGCAAAGGGAAGAAACCGTCGGGGGACCGCTTTTTACCCCAGGACGAGAAAACTGAGTCCGGGGCATTCCCGCTCGCGTTTTCTTGGGGCGAGCACCGGAAGTCCTCGAGCTCGGCCCGTTTCCTTCGCTGCAAGTGCATTTCCAGTGGTTTCTGGCACCGGACGAGCGTTCGCCACTCGTTGGAAGCTTCGGCCATCTTTTGGACCGTTTTGGGTCGCACCACAGTTCTCCCTCCAACGAGCTCGCTTCCCGACCTATACCTCCGGAAAACGTGTCAGGGAGCATGCCAGGAGTGTGGGTTGAAGTCCTCGGAGCACGAGACCCGAAGATCGAAAGACTTATGACCAATACGGAGCAAAGGGAAGAAACCGTCGGGGGACCGCTTTTTACCCCAGGACGAGAAAACTGAGTCCGGGGCATTCCTGCTCGCGTTTTCTTGGGACGAGCACCGGAAGTCCTCGAGCTCGGCCCGTTTCCTTCGCTGCAAGTGCATTTCCAGTGGTTTCTGACACCGGACGAGCGTTCGCCACTCGTTGGAAGCTTCGGCCATCTTTTGGACCGTTTTGGGTCGCACCACAGTTCTCCCTCCAACGAGCTCGCTTCCCGACCTATACCTCCGGAAAACGTGTCAGGGAGCATGCCAGGAGTGTGGGTTGAAGTCCTCGGAGCACGAGACCCGAAGATCGAAAGACTAATGACCAATACGGAGCAAAGGGAAGAAACCGTCGGGGGACCGCTTTTTACCCCAGGACGAGAAAACTGAGTCCGGGGCATTCCTGCTCGCGTTTTCTTGGGACGAGCACCGGAAGTCCTCGAGCTCGGCCCGTTTCCTTCGCTGCAAGTGCATTTCCAGTGGTTTCTGACACCGGACGAGCGTTCGCCACTCGTTGGAAGCTTCGGCCATCTTTTGGACCGTTTTGGGTCGCACCACAGTTCTCCCTCCAACGAGCTTGCTTCCCGACCTATACCTCCGGAAAATGTGTCAGGGAGCATGCCAGGAGTGTGGGTTGAAGTCCTCGGAGCACGAGACCCGAAGATCGAAAGACTTATGACCAATACGGAGCAAAGGGAAGAAACCGTCGGGGGACCGCTTTTTACCCCAGGACGAGAAAACTGAGTCCGGGGCATTCCCGCTCGCGTTTTCTTGGGACGAGCACCGGAAGTCCTCGAGCTCGGCCCGTTTCCTTCGCTGCAAGTGCATTTCCAGTGGTTTCTGACACCGGACGAGCGTTCGCCACTCGTTGGAAGCTTCGGCCATCTTTTGGACCGTTTTGGGTCGCACCACAGTTCTCCCTCCAACGAGCTCGCTTCCCGACCTATACCTCCGGAAAACGTGTCAGGGAGCATGCCAGGAGTGTGGGTTGAAGTCCTCGGAGCACGAGACCCGAAGATCGAAAGACTTATGACCAATACGGAGCAAAGGGAAGAAACCGTCGGGGGACCGCTTTTTACCCCAGGACGAGAAAACTGAGTCCGAGGCATTCCCGCTCGCGTTTTCTTGGGACGAGCACCGGAAGTCCTCGAGCTCGGCCCGTTTCCTTCGCTGCAAGTGCATTTCCAGTGGTTTCTGACACCGGACGAGCGTTCGCCACTCGTTGGAAGCTTCGGCCATCTTTTGGACCGTTTTGGGTCGCACCACAGTTCTCCCTCCAACGAGCTCGCTTCCCGACCTATACCTACGGAAAACGTGTCAGGGAGCATGCCAGGAGTGTGGGTTGAAGTCCTCGGAGCACGAGACCCGAAGATCGAAAGACTTATGACCAATACGGAGCAAAGGGAAGAAACCGTCGGGGGACCGCTTTTTACCCCAGGACGAGAAAACTGAGTCCGGGGCATTCCTGCTCGCGTTTTCTTGGGACGAGCACCGGAAGTCCTCGAGCTCGGCCCGTTTCCTTCGCTGCAAGTGCATTTCCAGTGGTTTCTGACACCGGACGAGCGTTCGCCACTCGTTGGAAGCTTCGGCCATCTTTTGGACCGTTTTGGGTCGCACCACAGTTCTCCCTCCAACGAGCTTGCTTCCCGACCTATACCTCCGGAAAACGTGTCAGGGAGCATGCCAGGAGTGTGGGTTGAAGTCCTCGGAGCACGAGACCCGAAGATCGAAAGACTTATGACCAATACGGAGCAAAGGGAAGAAACCGTCGGGGGACCGCTTTTTACCCCAGGACGAGAAAACTGAGTCCGGGGCATTCCCGCTCGCGTTTTCTTGGGACGAGCACCGGAAGTCCTCGAGCTCGGCCCGTTTCCTTTGCTGCAAGTGCATTTCCAGTGGTTTCTGACACCGGACGAGCGTTCGCCACTCGTTGGAAGCTTCGGCCATCTTTTGGACCGTTTTGGGTCGCACCACAGTTCTCCCTCCAACGAGCTCGCTTCCCGACCTATACCTCCGGAAAACGTGTCAGGGAGCATGCCAGGAGTGTGGGTTGAAGTCCTCGGAGCACGAGACCCGAAGATCGAAAGACTTATGACCAATACGGAGCAAAGGGAAGAAACCGTCGGGGGACCGCTTTTTACCCCAGGACGAGAAAACTGAGTCCGAGGCATTCCCGCTCGCGTTTTCTTGGGACGAGCACCGGAAGTCCTCGAGCTCGGCCCGTTTCCTTCGCTGCAAGTGCATTTCCAGTGGTTTCTGACACCGGACGAGCGTTCGCCACTCGTTGGAAGCTTCGGCCATCTTTTGGACCGTTTTGGGTCGCACCACAGTTCTCCCTCCAACGAGCTCGCTTCCCGACCTATACCTCCGGAAAACGTGTCAGGGAGCATGCCAGGAGTGTGGGTTGAAGTCCTCGGAGCACGAGACCCGAAGATCGAAAGACTTATGACCAATACGGAGCAAAGGGAAGAAACCGTCGGGGGACCGCTTTTTACCCCAGGACGAGAAAACTGAGTCCGGGGCATTCCCGCTCGCGTTTTCTTGGGACGAGCACCGGAAGTCCTCGAGCTCGGCCCGTTTCCTTCGCTGCAAGTGCATTTCCAGTGGTTTCTGACACCGGACGAGCGTTCGCCACTCGTTGGAAGCTTCGACCATCTTTTGGACCGTTTTGGGTCGCACCACAGTTCTCCCTCCAACGAGCTCGCTTCCCGACCTATACCTCCGGAAAACGTGTCAGGGAGCATGCCAGGAGTGTGGGTTGAAGTCCTCGGAGCACGAGACCCGAAGATCGAAAGACTTATGACCAATACGGAGCAAAGGGAAGAAACCGTCGGGGGACCGCTTTTTACCCCAGGACGAGAAAACTGAGTCCGGGGCATTCCCGCTCGCGTTTTCTTGGGACGAGCACCGGAAGTCCTCGAGCTCGGCCCGTTTCCTTCGCTGCAAGTGCATTTCCAGTGGTTTCTGGCACCGGACGAGCGTTCGCCACTCGTTGGAAGCTTCGGCCATCTTTTGGACCGTTTTGGGTCGCACCACAGTTCTCCCTCCAACGAGCTCGCTTCCCGACCTATACCTCCGGAAAACGTGTCAGGGAGCATGCCAGGAGTGTGGGTTGAAGTCCTCGGAGCACGAGACCCGAAGATCGAAAGACTTATGACCAATACGGAGCAAAGGGAAGAAACCGTCGGGGGACCGCTTTTTACCCCAGGACGAGAAAACTGAGTCCGGGGCATTCCTGCTCGCGTTTTCTTGGGACGAGCACCGGAAGTCCTCGAGCTCGGCCCGTTTCCTTCGCTGCAAGTGCATTTCCAGTGGTTTCTGACACCGGACGAGCGTTCGCCACTCGTTGGAAGCTTCGGCCATCTTTTGGACCGTTTTGGGTCGCACCACAGTTCTCCCTCCAACGAGCTTGCTTCCCGACCTATACCTCCGGAAAACGTGTCAGGGAGCATGCCAGGAGTGTGGGTTGAAGTCCTCGGAGCACGAGACCCGAAGATCGAAAGACTTATGACCAATACGGAGCAAAGGGAAGAAACCGTCGGGGGACCGCTTTTTACCCCAGGACGAGAAAACTGAGTCCGGGGCATTCCCGCTCGCGTTTTCTTGGGACGAGCACCGGAAGTCCTCGAGCTCGGCCCGTTTCCTTCGCTGCAAGTGCATTTCCAGTGGTTTCTGACACCGGACGAGCGTTCGCCACTCGTTGGAAGCTTCGGCCATCTTTTGGACCGTTTTGGGTCGCACCACAGTTCTCCCTCCAACGAGCTCGCTTCCCGACCTATACCTCCGGAAAACGTGTCAGGGAGCATGCCAGGAGTGTGGGTTGAAGTCCTCGGAGCACGAGACCCGAAGATCGAAAGACTTATGACCAATACGGAGCAAAGGGAAGAAACCGTCGGGGGACCGCTTTTTACCCCAGGACGAGAAAACTGAGTCCGGGGCATTCCTGCTCGCGTTTTCTTGGGACGAGCACCGGAAGTCCTCGAGCTCGGCCCGTTTCCTTCGCTGCAAGTGCATTTCCAGTGGTTTCTGACACCGGACGAGCGTTCGCCACTCGTTGGAAGCTTCGGCCATCTTTTGGACCGTTTTGGGTCGCACCACAGTTCTCCCTCCAACGAGCTTGCTTCCCGACCTATACCTCCGGAAAACGTGTCAGGGAGCATGCCAGGAGTGTGGGTTGAAGTCCTCGGAGCACGAGACCCGAAGATCGAAAGACTTATGACCAATACGGAGCAAAGGGAAGAAACCGTCGGGGGACCGCTTTTTACCCCAGGACGAGAAAACTGAGTCCGGGGCATTCCCGCTCGCGTTTTCTTGGGACGAGCACCGGAAGTCCTCGAGCTCGGCCCGTTTCCTTCGCTGCAAGTGCATTTCCAGTGGTTTCTGACACCGGACGAGCGTTCGCCACTCGTTGGAAGCTTCGGCCATCTTTTGGACCGTTTTGGGTCGCACCACAGTTCTCCCTCCAACGAGCTCGCTTCCCGACCTATACCTCCGGAAAACGTGTCAGGGAGCATGCCAGGAGTGTGGGTTGAAGTCCTCGGAGCACGAGACCCGAAGATCGAAAGACTTATGACCAATACGGAGCAAAGGGAAGAAACCGTCGGGGGACCGCTTTTTACCCCAGGACGAGAAAACTGAGTCCGAGGCATTCCCGCTCGCGTTTTCTTGGGACGAGCACCGGAAGTCCTCGAGCTCGGCCCGTTTCCTTCGCTGCAAGTGCATTTCCAGTGGTTTCTGACACCGGACGAGCGTTCGCCACTCGTTGGAAGCTTCGGCCATCTTTTGGACCGTTTTGGGTCGCACCACAGTTCTCCCTCCAACGAGCTCGCTTCCCGACCTATACCTACGGAAAACGTGTCAGGGAGCATGCCAGGAGTGTGGGTTGAAGTCCTCGGAGCACGAGACCCGAAGATCGAAAGACTTATGACCAATACGGAGCAAAGGGAAGAAACCGTCGGGGGACCGCTTTTTACCCCAGGACGAGAAAACTGAGTCCGGGGCATTCCTGCTCGCGTTTTCTTGGGACGAGCACCGGAAGTCCTCGAGCTCGGCCCGTTTCCTTCGCTGCAAGTGCATTTCCAGTGGTTTCTGACACCGGACGAGCGTTCGCCACTCGTTGGAAGCTTCGGCCATCTTTTGGACCGTTTTGGGTCGCACCACAGTTCTCCCTCCAACGAGCTTGCTTCCCGACCTATACCTCCGGAAAACGTGTCAGGGAGCATGCCAGGAGTGTGGGTTGAAGTCCTCGGAGCACGAGACCCGAAGATCGAAAGACTTATGACCAATACGGAGCAAAGGGAAGAAACCGTCGGGGGACCGCTTTTTACCCCAGGACGAGAAAACTGAGTCCGGGGCATTCCCGCTCGCGTTTTCTTGGGACGAGCACCGGAAGTCCTCGAGCTCGGCCCGTTTCCTTCGCTGCAAGTGCATTTCCAGTGGTTTCTGACACCGGACGAGCGTTCGCCACTCGTTGGAAGCTTCGGCCATCTTTTGGACCGTTTTGGGTCGCACCACAGTTCTCCCTCCAACGAGCTCGCTTCCCGACCTATACCTACGGAAAACGTGTCAGGGAGCATGCCAGGAGTGTGGGTTGAAGTCCTCGGAGCACGAGACCCGAAGATCGAAAGACTTATGACCAATACGGAGCAAAGGGAAGAAACCGTCGGGGGACCGCTTTTTACCCCAGGACGAGAAAACTGAGTCCGGGGCATTCCCGCTCGCGTTTTCTTGGGACGAGCACCGGAAGTCCTCGAGCTCGGCCCGTTTCCTTCGCTGCAAGTGCATTTCCAGTGGTTTCTGACACCGGACGAGCGTTCGCCACTCGTTGGAAGCTTCGGCCATCTTTTGGACCGTTTTGGGTCGCACCACAGTTCTTCCTCCAACGAGCTCGCTTCCCGACCTATACCTCTGGAAAACGTGTCAGGGAGCATGCCAGGAGTGTGGGTTGAAGTCCTCGGAGCACGAGACCCGAAGATCGAAAGACTTATGACCAATACGGAGCAAAGGGAAGAAACCGTCGGGGGACCGCTTTTTACCCCAGGACGAGAAAACTGAATCCGGGGCATTCCCGCTCGCGTTTTCTTGGGACGAGCACCGGAAGTCCTCGAGCTCAGCCCGTTTCCTTCGCTGCAAGTGCATTTCCAGTGGTTTCTGACACCGGACGAGCGTTCGCCACTCGTTGGAAGCTTCGGCCATCTTTTGGACCGTTTTGGGTCGCACCACAGTTCTCCCTCCAACGAGCTCGCTTCCCGACCTATACCTCCGGAAAACGTGTAAGGGAGCATGCCAGGAGTGTGTGTTGAAGTCCTCGGAGCACGAGACCCGAAGATCGAAAGACTTATGACCAATACGGAGCAAAGGGAAGAAACCGTCGGGGGACCGCTTTTTACCCCAGGACGAGAAAACTGAGTCCGGGGCATTCCCGCTCGCGTTTTCTTGGGACGAGCACCGGAAGTCCTCGAGCTCGGCCCGTTTCCTTCGCTGCAAGTGCATTTCCAGTGGTTTCTGACACCGGACGAGCGTTCGCCACTCGTTGGAAGCTTCGGCCATCTTTTGGACCGTTTTGGGTCGCACCACAGTTCTCCCTCCAACGAGCTCGCTTCCCGACCTATACCTCCGGAAAACGTGTAAGGGAGCATGCCAGGAGTGTGGGTTGAAGTCCTCGGAGCACGAGACCCGAAGATCGAAAGACTTATGACCAATACGGAGCAAAGGGAAGAAACCGTCGGGGGACCGCTTTTTACCCCAGGACGAGAAAACTGAGTCCGGGGCATTCCCGCCCGCGTTTTCTTGGGACGAGCACCGGAAGTCCTCGAGCTCGGCCCGTTTCCTTCGCTGCAAGTGCATTTCCAGTGGTTTCTGACACCGGACGAGCGTTCGCCACTCGTTGGAAGCTTCGGCCATCTTTTGGACCGTTTTGGGTCGCACCACTGTTCTCCCTCCAACGAGCTCGCTTCCCGACCTATACCTCCGGAAAACGTGTCAGAGAGCATGCCAGGAGTGTGGGTTGAAGTCCTCGGAGCACGAGACCCGAAGATCGAAAGACTTATGACCAATACGGAGCAAAGGGAAGAAACCGTCGGGGGACCGCTTTTTACCCCAGGACGAGAAAACTGAGTCCGGGGCATTCCCGCCCGCGTTTTCTTGGGACGAGCACCGGAAGTCCTCGAGCTCGGCCCGTTTCCTTCGCTGCAAGTGCATTTCCAGTGGTTTCTGACACCGGACGAGCGTTCGCCACTCGTTGGAAGCTTCGGCCATCTTTTGGACCGTTTTGGGTCGCACCACAGTTCTCCCTCCAACGAGCTCGCTTCCCGACCTATACCTCCGGAAAACGTGTCAGGGAGCATGCCAGGAGTGTGGGTTGAAGTCCTCGGAGCACGAGACCCGAAGATCGAAAGACTTATGACCAATACGGAGCAAAGGGAAGAAACCGTCGGGGGACCGCTTTTTACCCCAGGACGAGAAAACTGAGTCCGGGGCATTCCCGCCCGCGTTTTCTTGGGACGAGCACCGGAAGTCCTCGAGCTCGGCCCGTTTCCTTCGCTGCAAGTGCATTTCCAGTGGTTTCTGACACCGGACGAGCGTTCGCCACTCGTTGGAAGCTTCGGCCATCTTTTGGACCGTTTTGGGTCGCACCACAGTTCTCCCTCCAACGAGCTCGCTTCCCGACCTATACCTCCGGAAAACGTGTCAGGGAGCATGCCAGGAGTGTGGGTTGAAGTCCTCGGAGCACGAGACCCGAAGATCGAAAGACTTATGACCAATACGGAGCAAAGGGAAGAAACCGTCGGGGGACCGCTTTTTACCCCAGGACGAGAAAACTGAGTCCGGGGCATTCCCGCCCGCGTTTTCTTGGGACGAGCACCGGAAGTCCTCGAGCTCGGCCCGTTTCCTTCGCTGCAAGTGCATTTCCAGTGGTTTCTGACACCGGACGAGCGTTCGCCACTCGTTGGAAGCTTCGGCCATCTTTTGGACCGTTTTGGGTCGCACCACAGTTCTCCCTCCAACGAGCTCGCTTCCCGACCTATACCTCCGGAAAACGTGTAAGGGAGCATGCCAGGAGTGTGGGTTGAAGTCCTCGGAGCACGAGACCCGAAGATCGAAAGACTTATGACCAATACGGAGCAAAGGGAAGAAACCGTCGGGGGACCGCTTTTTACCCCAGGACGAGAAAACTGAGTCCGGGGCATTCCCGCTCGCGTTTTCTTGGGACGAGCACCGGAAGTCCTCGAGCTCGGCCCGTTTCCTTCGCTGCAAGTGCATTTCCAGTGGTTTCTGACACCGGACGAGCGTTCGCCACTCGTTGGAAGCTTCGGCCATCTTTTGGACCGTTTTGGGTCGCACCACAGTTCTCCCTCCAACGAGCTCGCTTCCCGACCTATACCTCCGGAAAACGTGTCAGGGAGCATGCCAGGAGTGTGGGTTGAAGTCCTCGGAGCACGAGACCCGAAGATCGAAAGACTTATGACCAATACGGAGCAAAGGGAAGAAACCGTCGGGGGACCGCTTTTTACCCCAGGACGAGAAAACTGAGTCCGGGGCATTCCCGCTCGCGTTTTCTTGGGACGAGCACCGGAAGTCCTCGAGCTCGGCCCGTTTCCTTCGCTGCAAGTGCATTTCCAGTGGTTTCTGACACCGGACGAGCGTTCGCCACTCGTTGGAAGCTTCGGCCATCTTTTAGACCGTTTTGGGTCGCACCACAGTTCTCCCTCCAACGAGCTCGCTTCCCGACCTATACCTCCGGAAAACGTGTAAGGGAGCATGCCAGGGTGTGGGTTGAAGTCCTCGGAGCACGAGACCCGAAGATCGAAAGACTTATGACCAATACGGAGCAAAGGGAAGAAACCGTCGGGGGACCGCTTTTTACCCCAGGACGAGAAAACTGAGTCCGGGGCATTCCCGCTCGCGTTTTCTTGGGACGAGCACCGGAAGTCCTCGAGCTCGGCCCGTTTCCTTCGCTGCAAGTGCATTTCCAGTGGTTTCTGACACCGGACGAGCGTTCGCCACTCGTTGGAAGCTTCGGCCATCTTTTGGACCGTTTTGGGTCGCACCACAGTTCTCCCTCCAACGAGCTCGCTTCCCGACCTATACCTCCGGAAAACGTGTCAGGGAGCATGCCAGGAGTGTGGGTTGAAGTCCTCGGAGCACGAGACCCGAAGATCGAAAGACTTATGACCAATACGGAGCAAAGGGAAGAAACCGTCGGGGGACCGCTTTTTACCCCAGGACGAGAAAACTGAGTCCGGGGCATTCCCGCTCGCGTTTTCTTGGGACGAGCACCGGAAGTCCTCGAGCTCGGCCCGTTTCCTTCGCTGCAAGTGCATTTCCAGTGGTTTCTGACACCGGACGAGCGTTCGCCACTCGTTGGAAGCTTCGGCCATCTTTTGGACCGTTTTGGGTCGCACCACAGTTCTCCCTCCAACGAGCTCGCTTCCCGACCTATACCTCCGGAAAACGTGTAAGGGAGCATGCCAGGAGTGTGGGTTGAAGTCCTCGGAGCACGAGACCCGAAGATCGAAAGACTTATGACCAATACGGAGCAAAGGGAAGAAACCGTCGGGGGACCGCTTTTTACCCCAGGACGAGAAAACTGAGTCCGGGGCATTCCCGCTCGCGTTTTCTTGGGACGAGCACCGGAAGTCCTCGAGCTCGGCCCGTTTCCTTCGCTGCAAGTGCATTTCCAGTGGTTTCTGACACCGGACGAGCGTTCGCCACTCGTTGGAAGCTTCGGCCATCTTTTGGACCGTTTTGGGTCGCACCACAGTTCTCCCTCCAACGAGCTCGCTTCCCGACCTATACCTCCGGAAAACGTGTCAGGGAGCATGCCAGGAGTGTGGGTTGAAGTCCTCGGAGCACGAGACCCGAAGATCGAAAGACTTATGACCAATACGGAGCAAAGGGAAGAAACCGTCGGGGGACCGCTTTTTACCCCAGGACGAGAAAACTGAGTCCGGGGCATTCCCGCTCGCGTTTTCTTGGGACGAGCACCGGAAGTCCTCGAGCTCGGCCCGTTTCCTTCGCTGCAAGTGCATTTCCAGTGGTTTCTGACACCGGACGAGCGTTCGCCACTCGTTGGAAGCTTCGGCCATCTTTTGGACCGTTTTGGGTCGCACCACAGTTCTCCCTCCAACGAGCTCGCTTCCCGACCTATACCTCCGGAAAACGTGTAAGGGAGCATGCCAGGAGTGTGGGTTGAAGTCCTCGGAGCACGAGACCCGAAGATCGAAAGACTTATGACCAATACGGAGCAAAGGGAAGAAACCGTCGGGGGACCGCTTTTTACCCCAGGACGAGAAAACTGAGTCCGGGGCATTCCCGCCCGCGTTTTCTTGGGACGAGCACCGGAAGTCCTCGAGCTCGGCCCGTTTCCTTCGCTGCAAGTGCATTTCCAGTGGTTTCTGACACCGGACGAGCGTTCGCCACTCGTTGGAAGCTTCGGCCATCTTTTGGACCGTTTTGGGTCGCACCACAGTTCTCCCTCCAACGAGCTCGCTTCCCGACCTATACCTCCGGAAAACGTGTCAGAGAGCATGCCAGGAGTGTGGGTTGAAGTCCTCGGAGCACGAGACCCGAAGATCGAAAGACTTATGACCAATACGGAGCAAAGGGAAGAAACCGTCGGGGGACCGCTTTTTACCCCTGGACGAGAAAACTGAGTCCGGGGCATTCCCGCCCGCGTTTTCTTGGGACGAGCACCGGAAGTCCTCGAGCTCGGCCCGTTTCCTTCGCTGCAAGTGCATTTCCAGTGGTTTCTGACACCGGACGAGCGTTCGCCACTCGTTGGAAGCTTCGGCCATCTTTTGGACCGTTTTGGGTCGCACCACAGTTCTCCCTCCAACGAGCTCGCTTCCCGACCTATACCTCCGGAAAACGTGTCAGGGAGCATGCCAGGAGTGTGGGTTGAAGTCCTCGGAGCACGAGACCCGAAGATCGAAAGACTTATGACCAATACGGAGCAAAGGGAAGAAACCGTCGGGGGACCGCTTTTTACCCCAGGACGAGAAAACTGAGTCCGGGGCATTCCCGCCCGCGTTTTCTTGGGACGAGCACCGGAAGTCCTCGAGCTCGGCCCGTTTCCTTCGCTGCAAGTGCATTTCCAGTGGTTTCTGACACCGGACGAGCGTTCGCCACTCGTTGGAAGCTTCGGCCATCTTTTGGACCGTTTTGGGTCGCACCACAGTTCTCCCTCCAACGAGCTCGCTTCCCGACCTATACCTCCGGAAAACGTGTCAGGGAGCATGCCAGGAGTGTGGGTTGAAGTCCTCGGAGCACGAGACCCGAAGATCGAAAGACTTATGACCAATACGGAGCAAAGGGAAGAAACCGTCGGGGGACCGCTTTTTACCCCAGGACGAGAAAACTGAGTTCGGGGCATTCCCGCCCGCGTTTTCTTGGGACGAGCACCGGAAGTCCTCGAGCTCGGCCCGTTTCCTTCGCTGCAAGTGCATTTCCAGTGGTTTCTGACACCGGACGAGCGTTCGCCACTCGTTGGAAGCTTCGGCCATCTTTTGGACCGTTTTGGGTCGCACCACAGTTCTCCCTCCAACGAGCTCGCTTCCCGACCTATACCTCCGGAAAACGTGTAAGGGAGCATGCCAGGAGTGTGGGTTGAAGTCCTCGGAGCACGAGACCCGAAGATCGAAAGACTTATGACCAATACGGAGCAAAGGGAAGAAACCGTCGGGGGACCGCTTTTTACCCCAGGACGAGAAAACTGAGTCCGGGGCATTCCCGCTCGCGTTTTCTTGGGACGAGCACCGGAAGTCCTCGAGCTCGGCCCGTTTCCTTCGCTGCAAGTGCATTTCCAGTGGTTTCTGACACCGGACGAGCGTTCGCCACTCGTTGGAAGCTTCGGCCATCTTTTGGACCGTTTTGGGTCGCACCACAGTTCTCCCTCCAACGAGCTCGCTTCCCGACCTATACCTCCGGAAAACGTGTCAGGGAGCATGCCAGGAGTGTGGGTTGAAGTCCTCGGAGCACGAGACCCGAAGATCGAAAGACTTATGACCAATACGGAGCAAAGGGAAGAAACCGTCGGGGGACCGCTTTTTACCCCAGGACGAGAAAACTGAGTCCGGGGCATTCCCGCTCGCGTTTTCTTGGGACGAGCACCGGAAGTCCTCGAGCTCGGCCCGTTTCCTTCGCTGCAAGTGCATTTCCAGTGGTTTCTGACACCGGACGAGCGTTCGCCACTCGTTGGAAGCTTCGGCCATCTTTTGGCCGTTTTGGGTCGCACCACAGTTCTCCCTCCAACGAGCTCGCTTCCCGACCTATACCTCCGGAAAACGTGTAAGGGAGCATGCCAGGAGTGTGGGTTGAAGTCCTCGGAGCACGAGACCCGAAGATCGAAAGACTTATGACCAATACGGAGCAAAGGGAAGAAACCGTCGGGGGACCGCTTTTTACCCCAGGACGAGAAAACTGAGTCCGGGGCATTCCCGCTCGCGTTTTCTTGGGACGAGCACCGGAAGTCCTCGAGCTCGGCCCGTTTCCTTCGCTGCAAGTGCATTTCCAGTGGTTTCTGACACCGGACGAGCGTTCGCCACTCGTTGGAAGCTTCGGCCATCTTTTGGACCGTTTTGGGTCGCACCACAGTTCTCCCTCCAACGAGCTCGCTTCCCGACCTATACCTCCGGAAAACGTGTCAGGGAGCATGCCAGGAGTGTGGGTTGAAGTCCTCGGAGCACGAGACCCGAAGATCGAAAGACTTATGACCAATACGGAGCAAAGGGAAGAAACCGTCGGGGGACCGCTTTTTACCCCAGGACGAGAAAACTGAGTCCGGGGCATTCCCGCGCGCGTTTTCTTGGGACGAGCACCGGAAGTCCTCGAGCTCGGCCCGTTTCCTTCGCTGCAAGTGCATTTCCAGTGGTTTCTGACACCGGACGAGCGTTCGCCACTCGTTGGAAGCTTCGGCCATCTTTTGGACCGTTTTGGGTCGCACCACAGTTCTCCCTCCAACGAGCTCGCTTCCCGACCTATACCTCCGGAAAACGTGTCAGGGAGCATGCCAGGAGTGTGGGTTGAAGTCCTCGGAGCACGAGACCCGAAGATCGAAAGACTTATGACCAATACGGAGCAAAGGGAAGAAACCGTCGGGGGACCGCTTTTTACCCCAGGACGAGAAAACTGAGTCCGGGGCATTCCCGCCCGCGTTTTCTTGGGACGAGCACCGGAAGTCCTCGAGCTCGGCCCGTTTCCTTCGCTGCAAGTGCATTTCCAGTGGTTTCTGACACCGGACGAGCGTTCGCCACTCGTTGGAAGCTTCGGCCATCTTTTGGACCGTTTTGGGTCGCACCACAGTTCTCCCTCCAACGAGCTCGCTTCCCGACCTATACCTCCGGAAAACGTGTCAGGGAGCATGCCAGGAGTGTGGGTTGAAGTCCTCGGAGCACGAGACCCGAAGATCGAAAGACTTATGACCAATACGGAGCAAAGGGAAGAAACCGTCGGGGGACCGCTTTTTACCCCAGGACGAGAAAACTGAGTCCGGGGCATTCCCGCCCGCGTTTTCTTGGGACGAGCACCGGAAGTCCTCGAGCTCGGCCCGTTTCCTTCGCTGCAAGTGCATTTCCAGTGGTTTCTGACACCGGACGAGCGTTCGCCACTCGTTGGAAGCTTCGGCCATCTTTTGGACCGTTTTGGGTCGCACCACAGTTCTCCCTCCAACGAGCTCGCTTCCCGACCTATAGCTCCGGAAAACGTGTCAGGGAGCATGCCAGGAGTGTGGGTTGAAGTCCTCGGAGCACGAGACTCGAAGATCGAAAGACTTATGACCAATACAGAGCAAAGGGGAGAAACCGTCGGGGGACCGCTTTTTACCCCAGGACGAGAAAACTGAGTCCGGGGCATTCCCGCTCGCGTTTTCTTGGGACGAGCACCAGAAGTCCTCGAGCTCGGCCCGTTTCCTTCGCTGCAAGTGCATTTCCAGTGGTTTCTGACACCGGACGAGCGTTCGCCACTCGTTGGAAGCTTCGGCCATCTTTTGGACCGTTTTGGGTCGCACCACAGTTCTCCCTCCAACGAGCTCGCTTCCCGACCTATACCTCCGGAAAACGTGTCAGGGAGCATGCCAGGAGTGTGGGTTGAAGTCCTCGGAGCACGAGACCCGAAGATCGAAAGACTTATGACCAATACGGAGCAAAGGGAAGAAACCGTCGGGGAACCGCTTTTTACCCCAGGACGAGAAAACTGAGTCCGGGGCATTCCCGCTCGCGTTTTCTTGGGACGAGCACCGGAAGTCCTCGAGCTCGGCCCGTTTCCTTCGCTGCAAGTGCATTTCCAGTGGTTTCTGACACCGGACGAGCGTTCGCCACTCGTTGGAAGCTTCGGCCATCTTTTGGACCGTTTTGGGTCGCACCACAGTTCTCCCTCCAACGAGCTCGCTTCCCGACCTATACCTCCGGAAAACGTGTAAGGGAGCATGCCAGGAGTGTGGGTTGAAGTCCTCGGAGCACGAGACCCGAAGATCGAAAGACTTATGACCAATACGGAGCAAAGGGAAGAAACCGTCGGGGGACCGCTTTTTACCCCAGGACGAGAAAACTGAGTCCGGGGCATTCCCGCTCGCGTTTTCTTGGGACGAGCACCGGAAGTCCTCGAGCTCGGCCCGTTTCCTTCGCTGCAAGTGCATTTCCAGTGGTTTCTGACACCGGACGAGCGTTCGCCACTCGTTGGAAGCTTCGGCCATCTTTTGGACCGTTTTGGGTCGCACCACAGTTCTCCCTCCAACGAGCTCGCTTCCCGACCTATACCTCCGGAAAACGTGTCAGGGAGCATGTCAGGAGTGTGGGTTGAAGTCCTCGGAGCACGAGACCCGAAGATCGAAAGACTTATGACCAATACGGAGCAAAGGGAAGAAACCGTCGGGGAACCGCTTTTTACCCCAGGACGAGAAAACTGAGTCCGGGGCATTCCCGCTCGCGTTTTCTTGGGACGAGCACCGGAAGTCCTCGAGCTCGGCCCGTTTCCTTCGCTGCAAGTGCATTTCCAGTGGTTTCTGACACCGGACGAGCGTTCGCCACTCGTTGGAAGCTTCGGCCATCTTTTGGACCGTTTTGGGTCGCACCACAGTTCTCCCTCCAACGAGCTCGCTTCCCGAATTATACCTCCGGAAAACGTGTCAGGGAGCATGCCAGGAGTGTGGGTTGAAGTCCTCGGACCACGAGACCCGAAGATCGAAAGACTTATGACCAATACGGAGCAAAGGGAAGAAACCGTCGGGGGACCGCTTTTTACCCCAGGACGAGAAAACTGAGTCCGGGGCATTCCCGCTCGCGTTTTCTTGGGACGAGCACCGGAAGTCCTCGAGCTCAGCCCGTTTCCTTCGCTGCAAGTGCATTTCCAGTGGTTTCTGACACCGGACGAGCGTTCGCCACTCGTTGGAAGCTTCGGCCATCTTTTGGACCGTTTTGGGTCGCACCACAGTTCTCCCTCCAACGAGCTCGCTTCCCGACCTATACCTCCGGAAAACGTGTCAGGGAGCATGCCAGGAGTATGGGTTGAAGTCCTCGGACCACGAGACCCGAAGATCGAAAGACTTATGACCAATACGGAGCAAAGGGAAGAAACCGTCGGGGGACCGCTTTTTACCCCAGGACGAGAAAACTGAGTCCGGGGCATTCCCGCCCGCGTTTTCTTGGGACGAGCACCGGAAGTCCTCGAGCTCGGCCCGTTTCCTTCGCTGCAAGTGCATTTCCAGTGGTTTCTGACACCGGACGAGCGTTCGCCACTCGTTGGAAGCTTCGGCCATCTTTTGGACCGTTTTGGGTCGCACCACAGTTCTCCCTCCAACGAGCTCGCTTCCCGACCTATACCTCCGGAAAACGTGTCAGGGAGCATGCCAGGAGTGTGGGTTGAAGTCCTCGGAGCACGAGACCCGAAGATCGAAAGACTTATGACCAATACGGAGCAAAGGGAAGAAACCGTCGGGGGACCGCTTTTTACCCCAGGACGAGAAAACTGAGTCCGGGGCATTCCCGCTCGCGTTTTCTTGGGACGAGCACCGGAAGTCCTCGAGCTCGGCCCGTTTCCTTCGCTGCAAGTGCATTTCCAGTGGTTTCTGACACCGGACGAGCGTTCGCCACTCATTGGAAGCTTCGGCCATCTTTTGGACCGTTTTGGGTCGCACCACAGTTCTCCCTCCAACGAGCTCGCTTCCCGACCTATACCTCCGGAAAACGTGTCAGGGAGCATGCCAGGAGTGTGGGTTGAAGTCCTCGGAGCACGAGACCCGAAGATCGAAAGACTTATGACCAATACGGAGCAAAGGAAAGAAACCGTCGGGGGACCGCTTTTTACCCCAGGACGAGAAAACTGAGTCCGGGGCATTCCCGCTCGCGTTTTCTTGGGAGAGCACCGGAAGTCCTCGAGCTCGGCCCGTTTCCTTCGCTGCAAGTGCATTTCCAGTGGTTTCTGACACCGGACGAGCGTTCGCCACTCGTTGGAAGCTTCGGCCATCTTTTGGACCGTTTTGGGTCGCACCACAGTTCTCCCTCCAACGAGCTCGCTTCCCGACCTATACCTCCGGAAAACGTGTCAGGGAGCATGCCAGGAGTGTGGGTTGAAGTCCTCGGAGCACGAGACCCGAAGATCGAAAGACTTATGACCAATACGGAGCAAAGGGAAGAAACCGTCGGGGGACCGCTTTTTACCCCAGGACGAGAAAACTGAGTCCGGGGCATTCCCGCTCGCGTTTTCTTGAGACGAGCACCGGAAGTCCTCGAGCTCAGCCCGTTTCCTTCGCTGCAAGTGCATTTCCAGTGGTTTCTGACACCGGACGAGCGTTCGCCACTCGTTGGAAGCTTCGGCCATCTTTTGGACCGTTTTGGGTCGCACCACAGTTCTCCCTCCAACGAGCTCGCTTCCCGACCTATACCTCCGGAAAACGTGTCAGGGAGCATGCCAGGAGTGTGGGTTGAAGTCCTCGGAGCACGAGACCCGAAGATCGAAAGACTTATGACCAATACGGAGCAAAGGGAAGAAACCGTCGGGGGACCGCTTTTTACCCCAGGACGAGAAAACTGAGTCCGGGGCATTCCCGATCGCGTTTTCTTGGGACGAGCACCGGAAGTCCTCGAGCTCCGCCCGTTTCCTTCGCTGCAAGTGCATTTCCAGTGGTTTCTGACACCGGACGAGCGTTCGCCACTCGTTGGAAGCTTCGGCCATCTTTTGGACCGTTTTGGGTCGCACCACAGTTCTCCCTCCAACGAGCTCGCTTCCCGACCTATACCTCCGGAAAACGTGTCAGGGAGCATGCCAGGAGTGTGGGTTGAAGTCCTCGGAGCACGAGACCCGAAGATCGAAAGACTTATGACCAATACGGAGCAAAGGGAAGAAACCGTCGGGGGACCGCTTTTTACCCCAGGACGAGAAAACTTAGTCCGGGGCATTCCCGCTTGCGTTTTCTTGGGACGAGCACCGAAAGTCCTCGAGCTCAGCTCGTTTCCTTCGCTGCAAGTGCATTTCCAGTGGTTTCTGACACCGGACGAGCGTTCGCCACTCGTTGGAAGCTTCGGCCATCTTTTGGACCGTTTTGGGTCGCACCACAGTTCTCCCTCCAACGAGCTCGCTTCCCAACCTATACCTCCGGAAAACGTGTCAGGGAGCATGCCAGGAGTGTGGGTTGAAGTCCTCGGAGCACGAGACCCGAAGATCGAAAGAGTTATGACCAATACGGAGCAAAGGGAAGAAACCGTCGGGGGACCGCTTTTTACCCCAGGACGAGAAAACTGAGTCCGGGGCATTCCCGCTCGCGTTTTCTTGAGACGAGCACCGGAAGTCCTCGAGCTCAGCCCGTTTCCTTCGCTGCAAGTGCATTTCCAGTGGTTTCTGACACCGGACGAGCGTTCGCCACTCGTTGGAAGCTTCGGCCATCTTTTGGACCGTTTTGGGTCGCACCACAGTTCTCCCTCCAACGAGCTCGCTTCCCGACCTATACCTCCGGAAAACGTGTCAGGGAGCATGCCAGGAGTGTGGGTTGAAGTCCTCGGAGCACGAGACCCGAAGATCGAAAGACTTATGACCAATACGGAGCAAAGGGAAGAAACCGTCGGGGGACCGCTTTTTACCCCAGGACGAGAAAACTTAGTCCGGGGCATTCCCGCTCGCGTTTTCTTGGGACGAGCACCGGAAGTCCTCGAGCTCGGCCCGTTTCCTTCGCTGCAAGTGCATTTCCAGTGGTTTCTGACACCGGACGAGCGTTCGCCACTCGTTGGAAGCTTCGGCCATCTTTTGGACCGTTTTGGGTCGCACCACAGTTCTCCCTCCAACGAGCTCGCTTCCCGACCTATACCTCCAGAAAACGTGTCAGGGAGCATGCCATGAGTGTGGGTTGAAGTCCTCGGAGCACGAGACCCGAAGATCGAAAGACTTATGACCAATACGGAGCAAAGGGAAGAAACCGTCGGGGGACCGCTTTTTACCCCAGGACGAGAAAACTGAGTCCGGGGCATTCCCGCTCGCGTTTTCTTGGGACGAGCACCGGAAGTCCTCGAGCTCAGCCCGTTTCCTTCGCTGCAAGTGCATTTCCAGTGGTTTCTGACACCGGACGAGCGTTCGCCACTCGTTGGAAGCTTCGGCCATCTTTTGGACCGTTTTGGGTCGCACCACAGTTCTCCCTCCAACGAGCTCGCTTCCCGACCTATACCTCCGGAAAACGTGTCAGGGAGCATGCCAGGAGTGTGGGTTGAAGTCCTCGGAGCACGAGACCCGAAGATCGAAAGAGTTATGACCAATACGGAGCAAAGGGAAGAAACCGTCGGGGGACCGCTTTTTACCCCAGGACGAGAAAACTGAGTCCGGGGCATTCCCGCTCGCGTTTTCTTGAGACGAGCACCGGAAGTCCTCGAGCTCAGCCCGTTTCCTTCGCTGCAAGTGCATTTCCAGTGGTTTCTGACACCGGACGAGCGTTCGCCACTCGTTGGAAGCTTCGGCCATCTTTTGGACCGTTTTGGGTCGCACCACAGTTCTCCCTCCAACGAGCTCGCTTCCCGACCTATACCTCCGGAAAACGTGTCAGGGAGCATGCCAGGAGTGTGGGTTGAAGTCCTCGGAGCACGAGACCCGAAGATCGAAAGACTTATGACCAATACGGAGCAAAGGGAAGAAACCGTCGGGGGACCGCTTTTTACCCCAGGACGAGAAAACTGAGTCCGGGGCATTCCCGATCGCGTTTTCTTGGGACGAGCACCGGAAGTCCTCGAGCTCAGCCCGTTTCCTTCGCTGCAAGTGCATTTCCAGTGGTTTCTGACACCGGACGAGCGTTCGCCACTCGTTGGAAGCTTCGGCCATCTTTTGGACCGTTTTGGGTCGCACCACAGTTCTCCCTCCAACGAGCTCGCTTCCCGACCTATACCTCCGGAAAACGTGTCAGGGAGCATGCCAGGAGTGTGGGTTGAAGTCCTCGGAGCACGAGACCCGAAGATCGAAAGACTTATGACCAATACGGAGCAAAGGGAAGAAACCGTCGGGGGACCGCTTTTTACCCCAGGACGAGAAAACTGAGTCCGGGGCATTCCCGCTCGCGTTTTCTTGGGACGAGCACCGGAAGTCCTCGAGCTCAGCCCGTTTCCTTCGCTGCAAGTGCATTTCCAGTGGTTTCTGACACCGGACGAGCGTTCGCCACTCGTTGGAAGCTTCGGCCATCTTTTGGACCATTTTGGGTCGCACCACAGTTCTCCCTCCAACGAGCTCGCTTCCCGACCTATACCTCCGGAAAACGTGTCAGGGAGCATGCCAGAAGTGTGGGTTGAAGTCCTCGGAGCACGAGACCCGAAGATCGAAAGACTTATGACCAATACGGAGCAAAGGGAAGAAACCGTCGGGGGACCGCTTTTTACCCCAGGACGAGAAAACTGAGTCCGGGGCATTCCCGCTCGCGTTTTCTTGGGACGAGCACCGGAAGTCCTCCAGCTCAGCCCGTTTCCTTCGCTGCAAGTGCATTTCCAGTGGTTTCTGACACCGGACGAGCGTTCGCCACTCGTTGGAAGCTTCGGCCATCTTTTGGACCGTTTTGGGTCGCACCACAGTTCTCCCTCCAACGAGCTCGCTTCCCGACCTATACCTCCGGAAAACGTGTCAGGGAGCATGCCAGGAGTGTGGGTTGAAGTTCTCGGAGCACGAGACCCGAAGATCGAAAGACTTATGACCAATACGGAGCAAAGGGAAGAAACCGTCGGGGGACCGCTTTTTACCCCAGGACGAGAAAACTGAGTCCGGGGCATTCCCGCTCGCGTTTTCTTGGGACGAGCACCGGAAGTCCTCGAGCTCAGCCCGTTTCCTTCGCTGCAAGTGCATTTCCAGTGGTTTCTGACACCGGACGAGCGTTCGCCACTCGTTGGAAGCTTCGGCCATCTTTTGGACCGTTTTGGGTCGCACCACAGTTCTCCCTCCAACGAGCTCGCTTCCCGACCTATACCTCCGGAAAACGTGTCAGGGAGCATGCCAGGAGTGTGGGTTGAAGTCCTCGGAGCACGAGACCCGAAGATCGAAAGACTTATGACCAATACGGAGCAAAGGGAAGAAACCGTCGGGGGACCGCTTTTTACCCCAGGACGAGAAAACTGAGTCCGGGGCATTCCCGCTCGCGTTTTCTTGGGACGAGCACCGGAAGTCCTCGAGCTCAGCCCGTTTCCTTCGCTGCAAGTGCATTTCCAGTGGTTTCTGACACCGGACGAGCGTTCGCCACTCGTTGGAATCTTCGGCCATCTTTTGGACCGTTTTGGGTCGCACCACAGTTCTCCCTCCAACGAGCTCGCTTCCCGACCTATACCTCCGGAAAACGTGTCAGGGAGCATGCCAGGAGTGTGGGTTGAAGTCCTCGGAGCACGAGACCCGAAGATCGAAAGACTTATGACCAATACGGAGCAAAGGGAAGAAACCGTCGGGGGACCGCTTTTTACCCCAGGACGAGAAAACTGAGTCCGGGGCATTCCCGCTCGCGTTTTCTTGGGACGAGCACCGGAAGTCCTCGAGCTCAGCCCGTTTCCTTCGCTGCAAGTGCATTTCCAGTGGTTTCTGACACCGGACGAGCGTTCGCCACTCGTTGGAAGCTTCGGCCATCTTTTGGACCGTTTTGGGTCGCACCACAGTTCTCCCTCCAACGAGCTCGCTTCCCGACCTATACCTCCGGAAAACGTGTCAGGGAGCATGCCAGGAGTGTGGGTTGAAGTCCTCGGAGCACGAGACCCGAAGATCGAAAGACTTATGACCAATACGGAGCAAAGGGAAGAAACCGTCGGGGGACCGCTTTTTACCCCAGGACGAGAAAACTGAGTCCGGGGCATTCCCGCTCGCGTTTTCTTGGGACGAGCACCGGAAGTCCTCGAGTTCAGCCCGTTTCCTTCGCTGCAAGTGCATTTCCAGTGGTTTCTGACACCGGACGAGCGTTCGCCACTCGTTGGAAGCTTCGGCCATCTTTTGGACCGTTTTGGGTCGCACCACAGTTCTCCCTCCAACGAGCTCGCTTCCCGACCTATACCTCCGGAAAACGTGTCAGGGAGCATGCCAGGAGTGTGGGTTGAAGTCCTCGGAGCACGAGACCCGAAGATCGAAAGACTTATGACCAATACGGAGCAAAGGGAAGAAACCGTCGGGGGACCGCTTTTTACCCCAGGACGAGAAAACTGAGTCCGGGGCATTCCCGCTCGCGTTTTCTTGGGACGAGCACCGGAAGTCCTCGAGCTCAGCCCGTTTCTTTCGCTGCAAGTGCATTTCCAGTGGTTTCTGACACCGGACGAGCGTTCGCCACTCGTTGGAAGCTTCGGCCATCTTTTGGACCGTTTTGGGTCGCACCACAGTTCTCCCTCCAACGAGCTCGCTTCCCGACCTATACCTCCAGAAAACGTGTCAGGGAGCATGCCATGAGTGTGGGTTGAAGTCCTCGGAGCACGAGACCCGAAGATCGAAAGACTTATGACCAATACGGAGCAAAGGGAAGAAACCGTCGGGGGACCGCTTTTTACCCCAGGACGAGAAAACTGAGTCCGGGGCATTCCCGCTCGCGTTTTCTTGGGACGAGCACCGGAAGTCCTCGAGCTCAGCCCGTTTCCTTCGCTGCAAGTGCATTTCCAGTGGTTTCTGACACCGGACGAGCGTTCGCCACTCGTTGGAAGCTTCGGCCATCTTTTGGACCGTTTTGGGTCGCACCACAGTTCTCCCTCCAACGAGCTCGCTTCCCGACCTATACCTCCGGAAAACGTGTCAGGGAGCATGCCAGGAGTGTGGGTTGAAGTCCACGGAGCACGAGACCCGAAGATCGAAAGACTTATGACCAATACGGAGCAAAGGGAAGAAACCGTCGGGGGACCGCTTTTTACCCCAGGACGAGAAAACTGAGTCCGGGGCATTCCCGCTCGCGTTTTCTTGGGACGAGCACCGGAAGTCCTCGAGCTCAGCCCGTTTCCTTCGCTGCAAGTGCATTTCCAGTTGTTTCTGACACCGGACGAGCGTTCGCCACTCGTTGGAATCTTCGGCCATCTTTTGGACCGTTTTGGGTCGCACCACAGTTCTCCCTCCAACGAGCTCGCTTCCCGACCTATACATCCGGAAAACGTGTCAGGAAGCATGCCAGGAGTGTGGGTTGAAGTCCTCGGACCACGAGACCGGAAGATCGAAAGACTTATGACCAATACGGAGCAAAGGGAAGAAACCGTCGGGGGACCGCTTTTTACCCCAGGACGAGAAAACTGAGTCCGGGGCATTCCCGCTCGCGTTTTCTTGGGACGAGCACCGGAAGTCCTCGAGCTCAGCCCGTTTCCTTCGCTGCAAGTGCATTTCCAGTGGTTTCTGACACCGGACGAGCGTTCGCCACTCGTTGGAAGCTTCGGCCATCTTTTGGACCGTTTTGGGTCGCACCACAGTTCTCCCTCCAACGAGCTCGCTTCCCGACCTATACCTCCGGAAAACGTGTCAGGGAGCATGCCAGGAGTGTGGGTTGAAGTCCTCGGAGCACGAGACCCGAAGATCGAAAGACTTATGACCAATACGGAGCAAAGGGAAGAAACCGTCGGGGGACCGCTTTTTACCCCAGGACGAGAAAACTGAGTCCGGGGCATTCCCGCTCGCATTTTCTTGGGACGAGCACCGGAAGTCCTCGAGCTCAGCCCGTTTCCTTCGCTGCAAGTGCATTTCCAGTGGTTTCTGACACCGGACGAGCGTTCGCCACTCGTTGGAAGCTTCGGCCATCTTTTGGACCGTTTTGGGTCGCACCACAGTTCTCCCTCCAACGAGCTCGCTTCCCGACCTATACCTCCGGAAAACGTGTCAGGGAGCATGCCAGGAGTGTGGGTTGAAGTCCTCGGAGCACGAGACCCGAAGATCGAAAGACTTATGACCAATACGGAGCAAAGGGAAGAAACCGTCGGGGGACCGCTTTTTACCCCAGGACGAGAAAACTGAGTCCGGGGCATTCCCGCTCGCGTTTTCTTGGGACGAGCACCGGAAGTCCTCGAGCTCAGCCCGTTTCCTTCGCTGCAAGTGCATTTCCAGTTGTTTCTGACACCGGACGAGCGTTCGCCACTCGTTGGAAGCTTCGGCCATCTTTTGGACCGTTTTGGGTCGCACCACAGTTCAACCTCCAACGAGCTCGCTTCCCGACCTATACCTCCGGAAAACGTGTCAGGGAGCATGCCAGGAGTGTGGGTTGAAGTCCTCGGAGCACGAGACCCGAAGATCGAAAGACTTATGACCAATACGGAGCAAAGGGAAGAAACCGTCGGGGGACCGCTTTTTACCCCAGGACGAGAAAACTGAGTCCGGGGCATTCCCGCTCGCGTTTTCTTGGGACGAGCACCGGAAGTCCTCGAGCTCAGCCCGTTTCCTTCGCTGCAAGTGCATTTCCAGTGGTTTCTGACACCGGACGAGCGTTCGCCACTCGTTGGAATCTTCGGCCATCTTTTGGACCGTTTTGGGTCGCACCACAGTTCTCCCTCCAACGAGCTCGCTTCCCGACCTATACCTCCGGAAAACGTGTCAGGGAGCATGCCAGGAGTGTGGGTTGAAGTCCTCGGAGCACGAGACCCGAAGATCGAAAGACTTATGACCAATACGGAGCAAAGGGAAGAAACCGTCGGGGGACCGCTTTTTACCCCAGGACGAGAAAACTGAGTCCGGGGCATTCACGCTCGCGTTTTCTTGGGACGAGCACCGGAAGTCCTCGAGCTCAGCCCGTTTCCTTCGCTGCAAGTGCATTTCCAGTGGTTTCTGACACCGGACGAGCGTTCGCCACTCGTTGGAAGCTTCTGCCATCTTTTGGACCGTTTTGGGTCGCACCACAGTTCTCCCTCCAACGAGCTCGCTTCCCGACCTATACCTCCAGAAAACGTGTCAGGGAGCATGCCAGGAGTGTGGGTTGAAGTCCTCGGAGCACGAGACCCGAAGATCGAAAGACTTATGACCAATACGGAGCAAAGGGAAGAAACCGTCGGGGGACCGCTTTTTACCCCAGGACGAGAAAACTGAGTCCGGGGCATTCCCGCTCGCGTTTTCTTGGGACGAGCACCGGAAGTCCTCGAGCTCAGCCCGTTTCCTTCGCTGCAAGTGCATTTCCAGTGGTTTCTGACACCGGACGAGCGTTCGCCACTCGTTGGAAGCTTCGGCCATCTTTTGGACCGTTTTGGGTCGCACCACAGTTCTCCCTCCAACGAGCTCGCTTCCCGACCTATACCTCCGGAAAACGTGTCAGGGAGCATGCCAGGAGTGTGGGTTGAAGTCCTCGGAGCACGAGACCCGAAGATCGAAAGACTTATGACCAATACGGAGCAAAGGGAAGAAACCGTCGGGGGACCGCTTTTTACCCCAGGACGAGAAAACTGAGTCCGGGGCATTCCCGCTCGCGTTTTCTTGGGACGAGCACCGGAAGTCCTCGAGCTCAGCCCGTTTCCTTCGCTGCAAGTGCATTTCCAGTGGTTTCTGACACCGGACGAGCGTTCGCCACTCGTTGGAAGCTTCGGCCATCTTTTGGACCGTTTTGGGTCGCACCACAGTTCTCCCTCCAACGAGCTCGCTTCCCGACCTATACCTCCGCAAAACGTGTCAGGGAGCATGCCAGGAGTGTGGGTTGAAGTCCTCGGAGCACGAGACCCGAAGATCGAAAGACTTATGACCAATACGGAGCAAAGGGAAGAAACCGTCGGGGGACCGCTTTTTACCCCAGGACGAGAAAACTGAGTCCGGGGCATTCCCGCTCGCGTTTTCTTGGGACGAGCACCGGATGTCCTCGAGCTCAGCCCGTTTCCTTCGCTGCAAGTGCATTTCCAGTGGTTTCTGACACCGGACGAGCGTTCGCCACTCGTTGGAAGCTTCGGCCATCTTTTGGACCGTTTTGGGTCGCACCACAGTTCTCCCTCCAACGAGCTCGCTTCCCGACCTATACCTCCGCAAAACGTGTCAGGGAGCATGCCAGAAGTGTGGGTTGAAGTCCACGGAGCACGAGACCCGAAGATCGAAAGACTTATGACCAATACGGAGCAAAGGGAAGAAACCGTCGGGGGACCGCTTTTTACCCCAGGACGAGAAAACTGAGTCCGGGGCATTCTCGCTCGCGTTTTCTTGGGACGAGCACCGGAAGTCCTCGAGCTCAGCCCGTTTCCTTCGCTGCAAGTGCATTTCCAGTGGTTTCTGACACCGGACGAGCGTTCGCCACTCGTTGGAAGCTTCGGCCATCTTTTGGACCGTTTTGGGTCGCACCACAGTTCTCCCTCCAACGAGCTCGCTTCCCGACCTATACCTCCGGAAAACGTGTCAGGGAGCATGCCAGGAGTGTGGGTTGAAGTCCTCGGAGCACGAGACCCGAAGATCGAAAGACTTATGACCAATACGGAGCAAAGGGAAGAAACCGTCGGGGGACCGCGTTTTACCCCAGGACGAGAAAACTGAGTCCGGGGCATTCCCGCTCTCGTTTTCTTGGGACGAGCACCGGAAGTCCTCGAGCTCAGCCCGTTTCCTTCGCTGCAAGTGCATTTCCAGTGGTTTCTGACACCGGACGAGCGTTCGCCACTCGTTGGAAGCTTCGGCCATCTTTTGGACCGTTTTGGGTCGCACCACAGTTCTCCCTCCAACGAGCTCGCTTCCCGACCTATACCTCCGGAAAACGTGTCAGGGAGCATGCCAGGAGTGTGGGTTGAAGTCCTCGGAGCACGAGACCCGAAGATCGAAAGACTTATGACCAATACGGAGCAAAGGGAAGAAACCGTCGGGGGACCGCTTTTTACCCTAGGACGAGAAAACTGAGTCCGGGGCATTCCCGCTCGCGTTTTCTTGGGACGAGCACCGGAAGTCCTCGAGCTCAGCCCGTTTACTTCGCTGCAAGTGCATTTCCAGTGGTTTCTGACACCGGACGAGCGTTCGCCACTCGTTGGAAGCTTCGGCCATCTTTTGGACCGTTTTGGGTCGCACCACAGTTCTCCCTCCAACGAGCTCGCTTCCCGACCTATACCTCCAGAAAACGTGTCAGGGAGCATGCCAGGAGTGTGGGTTGAAGTTCTCGGAGCACGAGACCCGAAGATCGAAAGACTTATGACCAATACGGAGCAAAGGGAAGGAACCGTCGGGGGACCGCTTTTTACCCCAGGACGAGAAAACTGAGTCCGGGGTATTCCCGCTCGCGTTTTCTTGGGACGAGCACCGGAAGTCCTCGAGCTCAGCCCGTTTCCTTCGCTGCAAGTGCATTTCCAGTGGTTTCTGACACCGGACGAGCGTTCGCCACTCGTTGGAAGCTTCGGCCATCTTTTGGACCGTTTTGGGTCGCACCACAGTTCTCCCTCCAACGAGCTCGCTTCCCGACCTATACCTACGGAAAACGTGTCAGGGAGCATGCCAGGAGTGTGGGTTGAAGTCCTCGGAGCACGAGACCCGAAGATCGAAAGACTTATGACCAATACGGAGCAAAGGGTAGAAACCGTCGGGGGACCGCTTTTTACCCCAGGACGGGAAAACTGAGTGCGGGGCATTCCCGCTCGCGTTTTCTTGGGACGAGCACCGGAAGTCCTCGAGCTCAGCCCGTTTCCTTCGCTGCAAGTGCATTTCCATTGGTTTCTGACACCGGACGAGCGTTCGCCACTCGTTGGAAGCTTCGGCCATCTTTTGGACCGTTTTGGGTCGCACCACAGTTCTCCCTCCAACGAGCTCGCTTCCCGACCTATACCTCCGGAAAACGTGTCAGGGAGCATGCCAGGAGTGTGGGTTGAAGTCCTCGCAGCACGAGACCCGAAGATCGAAAGACTTATGACCAATACGGAGCAAAGGGAAGAAACCGTCGGGGGACCGCTTTTTACCCCAGGACGGGAAAACTGAGTCCGGGGCATTCCCGCTCGCGTTTTCTTGGGACGAGCTCCGGAAGTCCTCGAGCTCAGCCCGTTTCCTTCGCTGCAAGTGCATTTCCATTGGTTTCTGACACCGGACGAGCGTTCGCCACTCGTTGGAAGCTTCGGCCATCTTTTGGACCGTTTTGGGTCGCACCACAGTTCTCCCTCCAACGAGCTCGCTTCCCGACCTATACCTCCGGAAAACGTGTCAGGGAGCATGCCAGGAGTGTGGGTTGAAGTCCTCGGAGCACGAGACCCGAAGATCGAAAGACTTATGACCAATACGGAGCAAAGGGAAGAAACCGTCGGGGGACCGCTTTTTACCCCAGGACGAGAAAACTGAGTCCGGGGCATTCCCGCTCGCGTTTTCTTGGGACGAGCACCGGAAGTCCTCGAGCTCAGCCCGTTTCCTTCGCTGCAAGTGCATTTCCAGTGGTTTATGACACCGGACGAGCGTTCGCCACTCGTTGGAAGCTTCGGCCATCTTTTGGACCGTTTTGGGTCGCACCACAGTTCTCCCTCCAACGAGCTCGCTTCCCGACCTATACCTCCGGAAAACGTGTCAGGGAGCATGCCAGGAGTGTGGGTTGAAGTCCTCGGAGCACGAGACCCGAAGATCGAAAGACTTATGACCAATACGGAGCAAAGGGAAGAAACCGTCGGGGGACCGCTTTTTACCCCAGACGAGAAAACTGAGTCCGGGGCATTCCCGCTCGCGTTTTCTTGGGACGAGCACCGAAAGTCCTCGAGCTCAGCCCGTTTCCTTCGCTGCAAGTGCATTTCCAGTGGTTTCTGACACCGGACGAGCGTTCGCCACTCGTTGGAAGCTTCGGCCATCTTTTGGACCGTTTTGGGTCGCACCACAGTTCTCCCTCCAACGAGTTCGCTTCCCGACCTATACCTCCGGAAAACGTGTCAGGGAGCATGCCAGGAGTGTGGGTTGAAGTCCTCGGAGCACGAGACCCGAAGATCGAAAGACTTATGACCAATACGGAGCAAAGGGAAGAAACCGTCGGGGGACCGCTTTTTACCCCAGGACGAGAAAACTGAGTCCGGGGCATTCCCGCTCGCGTTTTCTTGGGACGAGCACCGGAAGTCCTCGAGCTCAGCCCGTTTCCTTCGCTGCAAGTGCATTTCCAGTGGTTTCTGACACCGGACGAGCGTTCGCCACTCCTTGGAAGCTTCGGCCATCTTTTGGACCGTTTTGGGTCGCACCACAGTTCTCCCTCCAACGAGCTCGCTTCCCGACCTATACCTCCGGAAAACGTGTCAGGGAGCATGCCAGGAGTGTGGGTTGAAGTCCTCGGAGCACGAGACCCGAAGATCGAAAGACTTATGACCAATACGGAGCAAAGGGAAGGAACCGTCGGGGGACCGCTTTTTACCCCAGGACGAGAAAACTGAGTCCGGGGTATTCCCGCTCGCGTTTTCTTGGGACGAGCACCGGAAGTCCTCGAGCTCAGCCCGTTTCCTTCGCTGCAAGTGCATTTCCAGTGGTTTCTGACACCGGACGAGCGTTCGCCACTCGTTGGAAGCTTCGGCCATCTTTTGGACCGTTTTGGGTCGCACCACAGTTCTCCCTCCAACGAGCTCGCTTCCCGACCTATACCTCCGGAAAACGTGTCAGGGAGCATGCCAGGAGTGTGGGTTGAAGTCCTCGGAGCACGAGACCCGAAGATCGAAAGACTTATGACCAATACGGAGCAAAGGGAAGAAACCGTCGGGGGACCGCTTTTTACCCCAGGACGAGAAAACTGAGTCCGGGGCATTCCCGCTCGCGTTTTCTTGGGACGAGCACCGGAAGTCCTCGAGCTCAGCCCGTTTCCTTCGCTGCAAGTGCATTTCCAGTGGTTTCTGACACCGGACGAGCGTTCGCCACTCGTTGGAAGCTTCGGCCATCTTTTGGACCGTTTTGGGTCGCACCACAGTTCTCCCTCCAACGAGCTCGCTTCCCGACCTATACCTCCGGAAAACGTGTCAGGGAGCATGCCAGGAGTGTGGGTTGAAGTCCTCGGAGCACGAGACCCGAAGATCGAAAGACTTATGACCAATACGGAGCAAAGGGAAGAAACCGTCGGGGGACCGCTTTTTACCCCAGGACGAGAAAACTGAGTCCGGGGCATTCCCGCTCGCGTTTTCTTGGGACGAGCACCGGAAGTCCTCGAGCTCAGCCCGTTTCCTTCGCTGCAAGTGCATTTCCAGTGGTTTCTGACACCGGACGAGCGTTCGCCACTCGTTGGAAGCTTCGGCCATCTTTTGGACCGTTTTGGGTCGCACCACAGTTCTCCCTCCAACGAGCTCGCTTCCCGACCTATACCTCCGCAAAACGTGTCAGGGAGCATGCCAGGAGTGTGGGTTGAAGTCCACGGAGCACGAGACCCGAAGATCGAAAGACTTATGACCAATACGGAGAAAAGGGAAGAAACCGTCGGGGGACCGCTTTTTACCCCAGGACGAGAAAACTGAGTCCGGGGCATTCTCGCTCGCGTTTTCTTGGGACGAGCACCGGAAGTCCTCGAGCTCAGCTTGTTTCCTTCGCTGCAAGTGCATTTCCAGCGGTTTCTGACACCGGACGAGCGTTCGCCACTCGTTGGAAGCTTCGGCCATCTTTTGGACCGTTTTGGGTCGCACCACAGTTCTCCCTCCAACGAGCTCGCTTCCCGACCTATACCTCCGGAAAACGTGTCAGGGAGCATGCCATGAGTGTGGGTTGAAGTCCTCGGAGCACGAGACCCGAAGATCGAAAGACTTATGACCAATACGGAGCAAAGGGAAGAAACCGTCGGGGGACCGCTTTTTACCCCAGGACGAGAAAACTGAGTCCGGGGCATTCCCGCTCGCGTTTTCTTGGGACGAGCACCGGAAGTCCTCGAGCTCAGCCCGTTTCCTTCGCTGCAAGTGCATTTCCAGTGGTTTCTGACACCGGACGAGCGTTCGCCACTCGTTGGAAGCTTCGGCCATCTTTTGGACCGTTTTGGGTCGCACCACAGTTCTCCCTCCAACGAGCTCGCTTCCCGACCTATACCTCCGCAAAACGTGTCAGGGAGCATGCCAGGAGTGTGGGTTGAAGTCCACGGAGCACGAGACCCGAAGATCGAAAGACTTATGACCAATACGGAGCAAAGGGAAGAAACCGTCGGGGGACCGCTTTTTACCCCAGGACGAGAAAACTGAGTCCGGGGCATTCCCGCTCGCGTTTTCTTGGGACGAGCACCGGAAGTCCTCGAGCTCAGCCCGTTTCCTTCGCTGCAAGTGCATTTCCAGTGGTTTCTGACACCGGACGAGCGTTCGCCACTCGTTGGAAGCTTCGGCCATCTTTTGGACCGTTTTGGGTCGCACCACAGTTCTCCCTCCAACGAGCTCGCTTCCCGACCTATACCTCCAGAAAACGTGTCAGGGAGCATGCCAGGAGGGTGGGTTGAAGTGCTCGTAGCACGAGACCCGAAGATCGAAAGACTTATGACCAATACGGAGCAAAGGGAAGAAACCGTCGGGGGACCGCTTTTTACCCCAGGACGAGAAAACTGGGTCCGGGGCATTCCCGCTCGCGTTTTCTTGGGACGAGCACCGGAAGTCCTCGAGCTCAGCCCGTTTCCTTCGCTGCAAGTGCATTTCCAGTGGTTTCTGACACCGGACGAGCGTTCGCCACTCGTTGGAAGCTTCGGCCATCTTTTGGACCATTTTGGGTCGCACCACAGTTCTCCCTCCAACGAGCTCGCTTCCCGACCTATACCTCCAGAAAACGTGTCAGGGAGCATGCCAGGAGGGTGGGTTGAAGTCCTCGTAGCACGAGACCCGAAGATCGAAAGACTTATGACCAATACGGAGCAAAGGGAAGAAACCGTCAGGGGACCGCTTTTTACCCCAGGACGAGAAAACTGAGTCCGGGGCATTCTCGCTCGCGTTTTCTTGGGACGAGCACCGGAAGTCCTCGAGCTCAGCCCGTTTCCTTCGCTGCAAGTGCATTTCCAGTGGTTTCTGACACCGGACGAGCGTTCGCCACTCGTTGGAAGCTTCGGCCATCTTTTGGACCGTTTTGGGTCGCACCACAGTTCTCCCTCCAACGAGCTCGCTTCCCGACCTATACCTCCGGAAAACGTGTCAGGGAGCATGCCAGGAGTGTGGGTTGAAGTCCTCGGAGCACGAGACCCGAAGATCGAAAGACTTATGACCAATACGGAGCAAAGGGAAGAAACCGTCGGGGGACCGCTTTTTACCCCAGGACGAGAAAACTGAGTCCGGGGCATTCCCGCTCGCGTTTTCTTGGGACGAGCACCGGAAGTCCTCGAGCTCAGCCCGTTTCCTTCGCTGCAAGTGCATTTCCAGTGGTTTCTGACACCGGACGAGCGTTCGCCACTCGTTGGAAGCTTCGGCCATCTTTTGGACCGTTTTGGGTCGCACCACAGTTCTCCCTCCAACGAGCTCGCTTCCCGACCTATACCTTCGGAAAACGTGTCAGGGAGCATGCCAGGAGTGTGGGTTGAAGTCCTCGGAGCACGAGACCCGAAGATCGAAAGACTTATGACCAATACGGAGCAAAGGGAAGAAACCGTCGGGGGACCGCTTTTTACCCCAGGACGAGAAAACTGAGTCCGGGGCATTCCCGCTCGCGTTTTCTTGGGACGAGCACCGGAAGTCCTCCAGCTCAGCCCGTTTCCTTCGCTGCAAGTGCATTTCCAGTGGTTTCTGACACCGGACGAGCGTTCGCCACTCGTTGGAAGCTTCGGCCATCTTTTGGACCGTTTTGGGTCGCACCACAGTTCTCCCTCCAACGAGCTCGCTTCCCGACCTATACCTCCGCAAAACGTGTCAGGGAGCATGCCAGGAGTGTGGGTTGAAGTCCTCGGAGCACGAGACCCGAAGATCGAAAGACTTATGACCAATACGGAGCAAAGGGAAGGAACCGTCGGGGGACCGCTTTTTACCCCAGGACGAGAAAACTGAGTCCGGGGCATTCCCGCTCGCGTTTTCTTGGGACGAGCACCGGATGTCCTCGAGCTCAGCCCGTTTCCTTCGCTGCAAGTGCATTTCCAGTGGTTTCTGACACCGGACGAGCGTTCGCCACTCGTTGGAAGCTTCGGCCATCTTTTGGACCGTTTTGGGTCGCACCACAGTTCTCCCTCCAACGAGCTCGCTTCCCGACCTATACCTCCGCAAAACGTGTCAGGGAGCATGCCAGGAGTGTGGGTTGAAGTCCACGGAGCACGAGACCCGAAGATCGAAAGACTTATGACCAATACGGAGCAAAGGGAAGAAACCGTCGGGGGACCGCTTTTTACCCCAGGACGAGAAAACTGAGTCCGGGGCATTCTCGCTCGCGTTTTCTTGGGACGAGTACCGGAAGTCCTCGAGCTCAGCCCGTTTCCTTCGCTGCAAGTGCATTTCCAGTGGTTTCTGACACCGGACGAGCGTTCGCCACTCGTTGGAAGCTTCGGCCATCTTTTGGACCGTTTTGGGTCGCACCACAGTGCTCCCTCCAACGAGCTCGCTTCCCGACCTATACCTCCGGAAAACGTGTCAGGGAGCATGCCAGGAGTGTGGGTTGAAGTCCTCGGAGCACGAGACCCGAAGATCGAAAGACTTAGGACCAATACGGAGCAAAGGGAAGAAACCGTCGGGGGACCGCTTTTTACCCCAGGACGAGAAAACTGAGTCCGGGGCATTCCCGCTCGCGTTTTCTTGGGACGAGCACCGGAAGTCCTCGAGCTCAGCCCGTTTCCTTCGCTGCAAGTGCATTTCCAGTGGTTTCTGACACCGGACGAGCGTTCGCCACTCGTTGGAAGCTTCGGCCATCTTTTGGACCGTTTTGGGTCGCACCACAGTTCTCCCTCCAACGAGCTCGCTTCCCGACCTATACCTCCGGAAAACGTGTCAGGGAGCATGCCAGGAGTGTGGGTTGAAGTCCTCGGAGCACGAGACCCGAAGATCGAAAGACTTATGACCAATACGGAGCAAAGGGAAGAAACCGTCGGGGGACCGCTTTTTACCCCAGGACGAGAAAACTGAGTCCGGGGCATTCCCGCTCGCGTTTTCTTGGGACGAGCACCGGATGTCCTCGAGCTCAGCCCGTTTCCTTCGCTGCAAGTGCATTTCCAGTGGTTTCTGACACCGGACGAGCGTTCGCCACTCGTTGGAAGCTTCGGCCATCTTTTGGACCGTTTTGGGTCGCACCACAGTTCTCCCTCCAACGAGCTCGCTTCCCGACCTATACCTCCGCAAAACGTGTCAGGGAGCATGCCAGGAGTGTGGGTTGAAGTCCACGGAGCACGAGACCCGAAGATCGAAAGACTTATGACCAATACGGAGCAAAGGGAAGAAACCGTCGGGGGACCGCTTTTTACCCCAGGACGAGAAAACTGAGTCCGGGGCATTCTCGCTCGCGTTTTCTTGGGACGAGCACCGGAAGTCCTCGAGCTCGGTCCGTTTCCTTCGCTGCAAGTGCATTTCCAGTGGTTTCTGACACCGGACGAGCGTTCGCCACTCGTTGGAAGCTTCGGCCATCTTTTGGACCGTTTTGGGTCGCACCACAGTTCTCCCTCCAACGAGCTCGCTTCCCGACCTATACCTCCGGAAAACGTGTCAGGGAGCATGCCAGGAGTGTGGGTTGAAGTCCTCGGAGCACGAGACCCGAAGATCGAAAGACTTATGACCAATACGGAGCAAAGGGAAGAAACCGTCGGGGGACCGCTTTTTACCCCAGGACGAGAAAACTGAGTCCGGGGCATTCCCGCTCGCGTTTTCTTGGGACGAGCACCGGAAGTCCTCGAGCTCGGCCCGTTTCCTTCGCTGCAAGTGCATTTCCAGTGGTTTCTGACACCGGACGAGCGTTCGCCACTCGTTGGAAGCTTCGGCCATCTTTTGGACCGTTTTGGGTCGCACCACAGTTCTCCCTCCAACGAGCTCGCTTCCCGACCTATACCTCCGGAAAACGTGTCAGGGAGCATGCCAGGAGTGTGGGTTGAAGTCCTCGGAGCACGAGACCCGAAGATCGAAAGACTTATGACCAATACGGAGCAAAGGGAAGAAACTGTCGGGGGACCGCTTTTTACCCCAGGACGAGAAAACTGAGTCCGGGGCATTCCCGCTCGCGTTTTCTTGGGACGAGCACCGGAAGTCCTCGAGCTCGGCCCGTTTCCTTCGCTGCAAGTGCATTTCCAGTGGTTTCTGACACCGGACGAGCGTTCGCCACTCGTTGGAAGCTTCGGCCATCTTTTGGACCGTTTTGGGTCGCACCACAGTTCTCCCTCCAACGAGCTCGCTTCCCGACCTATACCTCCGGAAAACGTGTCAGGGAGCATGCCAGGAGTGTGGGTTGAAGTCCTCGGAGCACGAGACCCGAAGATCGAAAGACTTATGACCAATACGGAGCAAAGGGAAGAAACCGTCGGGGGACCGCTTTTTACCCCAGGACGAGAAAACTGAGTCCGGGGCATTCCCGCTCGCGTTTTCTTGGGACGAGCACCGGAAGTCCTCGAGCTCGGCCCGTTTCCTTCGCTGCAAGTGCATTTCCAGTGGTTTCTGACACCGGACGAGCGTTCGCCACTCGTTGGAAGCTTCGGCCATCTTTTGGACCGTTTTGGGTCGCACCACAGTTCTCCCTCCAACGAGCTCGCTTCCCGACCTATACCTCCGGAAAACGTGTCAGGGAGCATGCCAGGAGTGTGGGTTGAAGTCCTCGGAGCACGAGACCCGAAGATCGAAAGACTTATGACCAATACGGAGCAAAGGGAAGAAACCGTCGGGGGACCGCTTTTTACCCCAGGACGAGAAAACTGAGTCCGGGGCATTCCCGCTCGCGTTTTCTTGGGACGAGCACCGGAAGTCCTCGAGCTCGGCCCGTTTCCTTCGCTGCAAGTGCATTTCCAGTGGTTTCTGACACCGGACGAGCGTTCGCCACTCGTTGGAAGCTTCGGCCATCTTTTGGACCGTTTTGGGTCGCACCACAGTTCTCCCTCCAACGAGCTCGCTTCCCGACCTATACCTCCGGAAAACGTGTCAGAGAGCATGCCAGGAGTGTGGGTTGAAGTCCTCGGAGCACGAGACCCGAAGATCGAAAGACTTATGACCAATACGGAGCAAAGAGAAGAAACCGTCGGGGGACCGCTTTTTACCCCAGGACGAGAAAACTGAGTCCGGGGCATTCCCGCTCGCGTTTTCTTGGGACGAGCACCGGAAGTCCTCGAGCTCGGCCCGTTTCCTTCGCTGCAAGTGCATTTCCAGTGGTTTCTGACACCGGACGAGCGTTCGCCACTCGTTGGAAGCTTCGGCCATCTTTTGGACCGTTTTGGGTCGCACCACAGTTCTCCCTCCAACGAGCTCGCTTCCCGACCTATACCTCCAGAAAACGTGTCAGGGAGCATGCCAGGAGTGTGGGTTGAAGTCCTCGGAGCACGAGATCCGAAGATCGAAAGACTTATGACCAATACGGAGCAAAGGGAAGAAACCGTCGGGGGACCGCTTTTTACCCCAGGACGAGAAAACTGAGTCCGGGGCATTCCCGCTCGCGTTTTCTTGGGACGAGCACCGGAAGTCCTCGAGCTCGGCCCGTTTCCTTCGCTGCAAGTGCATTTCCAGTGGTTTCTGACACCGGACGAGCGTTCGCCACTCGTTGGAAGCTTCGGCCATCTTTTGGACCGTTTTGGGTCGCACCACAGTTCTCCCTCCAACGAGCTCGCTTCCCGACCTATACCTCCGGAAAACGTGTCAGAGAGCATGCCAGGAGTGTGGGTTGAAGTCCTCGGAGCACGAGACCCGAAGATCGAAAGACTTATGACCAATACGGAGCAAAGAGAAGAAACCGTCGGGGGACCGCTTTTTACCCCAGGACGAGAAAACTGAGTCCGGGGCATTCCCGCTCGCGTTTTCTTGGGACGAGCACCGGAAGTCCTCGAGCTCGGCCCGTTTCCTTCGCTGCAAGTGCATTTCCAGTGGTTTCTGACACCGGACGAGCGTTCGCCACTCGTTGGAAGCTTCGGCCATCTTTTGGACCGTTTTGGGTCGCACCACAGTTCTCCCTCCAACGAGCTCGCTTCCCGACCTATACCTCCAGAAAACGTGTCAGGGAGCATGCCAGGAGTGTGGGTTGAAGTCCTCGGAGCACGAGATCCGAAGATCGAAAGACTTATGACCAATACGGAGCAAAGGGAAGAAACCGTCGGGGGACCGCTTTTTACCCCAGGACGAGAAAACTGAGTCCGGGGCATTCCCGCTCGCGTTTTCTTGGGACGAGCACCGGAAGTCCTCGAGCTCGGCCCGTTTCCTTCGCTGCAAGTGCATTTCTAGTGGTTTCTGACACCGGACGAGCGTTCGCCACTCGTTGGAAGCTTCGGCCATCTTTTGGACCGTTTTGGGTCGCACCACAGTTCACCCTCCAACGAGCTCGCTTCCCGACCTATACCTCCGGAAAACGTGTCAGGGAGCATGCCAGGAGTGTGGGTTGAAGTCCTCGGAGCACGAGACCCGAAGATCGAAAGACTTATGACCAATACGGAGCAAAGGGAAGAAACCGTCGGGGGACCGCTTTTTACCCCAGGACGAGAAAACTGAGTCCGGGGCATTCCCGCTCGCGTTTTCTTGGGACGAGCACCGGAAGTCCTCGAGCTCGGCCCGTTTCCTTCGCTGCAAGTGCATTTCCAGTGGTTTCTGACACCGGACGAGCGTTCGCCACTCGTTGGAAGCTTCGGCCATCTTTTGGACCGTTTTGGGTCGCACCACAGTTCTCCCTCCAACGAGCTCGCTTCCCGACCTATACCTCCGGAAAACGTGTCAGGGAGCATGCCAGGAGTGTGGGTTGAAGTCCTCGGAGCACGAGACCCGAAGATCGAAAGACTTATGACCAATACGGAGCAAAGGGAAGAAACCGTCGGGGGACCGCTTTTTACCCCAGGACGAGAAAACTGAGTCCGGGGCATTCCCGCTCGCGTTTTCTTGGGACGAGCACCGGAAGTCCTCGAGCTCGGCCCGTTTCCTTCGCTGCAAGTGCATTTCCAGTGGTTTCTGACACCGGACGAGCGTTCGCCACTCGTTGGAAGCTTCGGCCATCTTTTGGACCGTTTTGGGTCGCACCACAGTTCTCCCTCCAACGAGCTCGCTTCCCGACCTATACCTCCGGAAAACGTGTCAGGGAGCATGCCAGGAGTATGGGTTGAAGTCCTCGGAGCACGAGACCCGAAGATCGAAAGACTTATGACCAATACGGAGCAAAGGGAAGAAACCGTCGGGGGACCGCTTTTTACCCCAGGATGAGAAAACTGAGTCCGAGGCATTCCCGCTCGCGTTTTCTTGGGACGAGCACCGGAAGTCCTCGAGCTCGGCCCGTTTCCTTCGCTGCAAGTGCATTTCCAGTGGTTTCTGACACCGGACGAGCGTTCGCCACTCGTTGGAAGCTTCGGCCATCTTTTGGACCGTTTTGGGTCGCACCACAGTTCTCCCTCCAACGAGCTCGCTTCCCGACCTATACCTCCGGAAAACGTGTCAGGGAGCATGCCAGGAGTGTGGGTTGAAGTCCTCGGAGCACGAGACCCGAAGATCGAAAGACTTATGACCAATACGGAGCAAAGGGAAGAAACCGTCGGGGGACCGCTTTTTACCCCAGGACGAGAAAACTGAGTCCGGGGCATTCCCGCTCGCGTTTTCTTGGGACGAGCACCGGAAGTCCTCGAGCTCGGCCCGTTTCCTTCGCTGCAAGTGCATTTCCAGTGGTTTCTGACACCGGACGAGCGTTCGCCACTCGTTGGAAGCTTCGGCCATCTTTTGGACCGTTTTGGGTCGCACCACAGTTCTCCCTCCAACGAGCTCGCTTCCCGACCTATACCTCCGGAAAACGTGTCAGGGAGCATGCCAGGAGTGTGGGTTGAAGTCCTCGGAGCACGAGACCCGAAGATCGAAAGACTTATGACCAATACGGAGCAAAGGGAAGAAACCGTCGGGGGACCGCTTTTTACCCCAGGACGAGAAAACTGAGTCCGGGGCATTCCCGCTCGCGTTTTCTTGGGACGAGCACCGGAAGTCCTCGAGCTCGGCCCGTTTCCTTCGCTGCAAGTGCATTTCCAGTGGTTTCTGACACCGGACGAGCGTTCGCCACTCGTTGGAAGCTTCGGCCATCTTTTGGACCGTTTTGGGTCGCACCACAGTTCTCCCTCCAACGAGCTCGCTTCCCGACCTATACCTCCGGAAAACGTGTCAGGGAGCATGCCAGGAGTGTGGGTTGAAGTCCTCGGAGCACGAGACCCGAAGATCGAAAGACTTATGACCAATACGGAGCAAAGGGAAGAAACCGTCGGGGGACCGCTTTTTACCCCAGGACGAGAAAACTGAGTCCGGGGCATTCCCGCTCGCGTTTTCTTGGGACGAGCACCGGAAGTCCTCGAGCTCGGCCCGTTTCCTTCGCTGCAAGTGCATTTCCAGTGGTTTCTGACACCGGACGAGCGTTCGCCACTCGTTGGAAGCTTCGGCCATCTTTTGGACCGTTTTGGGTCGCACCACAGTTCTCCCTCCAACGAGCTCGCTTCCCGACCTATACCTCCGGAAAACGTGTCAGGGAGCATGCCAGGAGTGTGGGTTGAAGTCCTCGGAGCACGAGATCCGAAGATCGAAAGACTTATGACCAATACGGAGCAAAGGGAAGAAACCGTCGGGGGACCGCTTTTTACCCCAGGACGAGAAAACTGAGTCCGGGGCATTCCCGCTCGCGTTTTCTTGGGACGAGCACCGGAAGTCCTCGAGCTCGGCCCGTTTCCTTCGCTGCAAGTGCATTTCCAGTGGTTTCTGACACCGGACGAGCGTTCGCCACTCGTTGGAAGCTTCGGCCATCTTTTGGACCGTTTTGGGTCGCACCACAGTTCTCCCTCCAACGAGCTCGCTTCCCGACCTATACCTCCGGAAAACGTGTCAGGGAGCATGCCAGGAGTGTGGGTTGAAGTCCTCGGAGCACGAGACCCGAAGATCGAAAGACTTATGACCAATACGGAGCAAAGGGAAGAAACCGTCGGGGGACCGCTTTTTACCCCAGGACGAGAAAACTGAGTCCGGGGCATTCCCGCTCGCGTTTTCTTGGGACGAGCACCGGAAGTCCTCGAGCTCGGCCCGTTTCCTTCGCTGCAAGTGCATTTCCAGTGGTTTCTGACACCGGACGAGCGTTCGCCACTCGTTGGAAGCTTCGGCCATCTTTTGGACCGTTTTGGGTCGCACCACAGTTCTCCCTCCAACGAGCTCGCTTCCCGACCTATACCTCCGGAAAACGTGTCAGGGAGCATGCCAGGAGTGTGGGTTGAAGTCCTCGGAGCACGAGACCCGAAGATCGAAAGACTTATGACCAATACGGAGCAAAGGGAAGAAACCGTCGGGGGACCGCTTTTTACCCCAGGACGAGAAAACTGAGTCCGGGGCATTCCCGCTCGCGTTTTCTTGGGACGAGCACCGGAAGTCCTCGAGCTCGGCCCGTTTCCTTCGCTGCAAGTGCATTTCCAGTGGTTTCTGACACCGGACGAGCGTTCGCCACTCGTTGGAAGCTTCGGCCATCTTTTGGACCGTTTTGGGTCGCACCACAGTTCTCCCTCCAACGAGCTCGCTTCCCGACCTATACCTCCGGAAAACGTGTCAGGGAGCATGCCAGGAGTGTGGGTTGAAGTCCTCGGAGCACGAGACCCGAAGATCGAAAGACTTATGACCAATACGGAGCAAAGGGAAGAAACCGTCGGGGGACCGCTTTTTACCCCAGGACGAGAAAACTGAGTCCGGGGCATTCCCGCTCGCGTTTTCTTGGGACGAGCACCGGAAGTCCTCGAGCTCGGCCCGTTTCCTTCGCTGCAAGTGCATTTCCAGTGGTTTCTGACACCGGACGAGCGTTCGCCACTCGTTGGAAGCTTCGGCCATCTTTTGGACCGTTTTGGGTCGCACCACAGTTCTCCCTCCAACGAGCTCGCTTCCCGACCTATACCTCCGGAAAACGTGTCAGGGAGCATGCCAGGAGTGTGGGTTGAAGTCCTCGGAGCACGAGATCCGAAGATCGAAAGACTTATGACCAATACGGAGCAAAGGGAAGAAACCGTCGGGGGACCGCTTTTTACCCCAGGACGAGAAAACTGAGTCCGGGGCATTCCCGCTCGCGTTTTCTTGGGACGAGCACCGGAAGTCCTCGAGCTCGGCCCGTTTCCTTCGCTGCAAGTGCATTTCCAGTGGTTTCTGACACCGGACGAGCGTTCGCCACTCGTTGGAAGCTTCGGCCATCTTTTGGACCGTTTTGGGTCGCACCACAGTTCTCCCTCCAACGAGCTCGCTTCCCGACCTATACCTCCGGAAAACGTGTCAGGGAGCATGCCAGGAGTGTGGGTTGAAGTCCTCGGAGCACGAGATCCGAAGATCGAAAGACTTATGACCAATACGGAGCAAAGGGAAGAAACCGTCGGGGGACCGCTTTTTACCCCAGGACGAGAAAACTGAGTCCGGGGCATTCCCGCTCGCGTTTTCTTGGGACGAGCACCGGAAGTCCTCGAGCTCGGCCCGTTTCCTTCGCTGCAAGTGCATTTCCAGTGGTTTCTGACACCGGACGAGCGTTCGCCACTCGTTGGAAGCTTCGGCCATCTTTTGGACCGTTTTGGGTCGCACCACAGTTCTCCCTCCAACGAGCTCGCTTCCCGACCTATACCTCCGGAAAACGTGTCAGGGAGCATGCCAGGAGTGTGGGTTGAAGTCCTCGGAGCACGAGACCCGAAGATCGAAAGACTTATGACCAATACGGAGCAAAGGGAAGAAACCGTCGGGGGACCGCTTTTTACCCCAGGACGAGAAAACTGAGTCCGGGGCATTCCCGCTCGCGTTTTCTTGGGACGAGCACCGGAAGTCCTCGAGCTCGGCCCGTTTCCTTCGCTGCAAGTGCATTTCCAGTGGTTTCTGACACCGGACGAGCGTTCGCCACTCGTTGGAAGCTTCGGCCATCTTTTGGACCGTTTTGGGTCGCACCACAGTTCTCCCTCCAACGAGCTCGCTTCCCGACCTATACCTCCGGAAAACGTGTCAGGGAGCATGCCAGGAGTGTGGGTTGAAGTCCTCGGAGCACGAGACCCGAAGATCGAAAGACTTATGACCAATACGGAGCAAAGGGAAGAAACCGTCGGGGGACCGCTTTTTACCCCAGGACGAGAAAACTGAGTCCGGGGCATTCCCGCTCGCGTTTTCTTGGGACGAGCACCGGAAGTCCTCGAGCTCGGCCCGTTTCCTTCGCTGCAAGTGCATTTCCAGTGGTTTCTGACACCGGACGAGCGTTCGCCACTCGTTGGAAGCTTCGGCCATCTTTTGGACCGTTTTGGGTCGCACCACAGTTCTCCCTCCAACGAGCTCGCTTCCCGACCTATACCTCCGGAAAACGTGTCAGGGAGCATGCCAGGAGTGTGGGTTGAAGTCCTCGGAGCACGAGACCCGAAGATCGAAAGACTTATGACCAATACGGAGCAAAGGGAAGAAACCGTCGGGGGACCGCTTTTTACCCCAGGACGAGAAAACTGAGTCCGGGGCATTCCCGCTCGCGTTTTCTTGGGACGAGCACCGGAAGTCCTCGAGCTCGGCCCGTTTCCTTCGCTGCAAGTGCATTTCCAGTGGTTTCTGACACCGGACGAGCGTTCGCCACTCGTTGGAAGCTTCGGCCATCTTTTGGACCGTTTTGGGTCGCACCACAGTTCTCCCTCCAACGAGCTCGCTTCCCGACCTATACCTCCGGAAAACGTGTCAGGGAGCATGCCAGGAGTGTGGGTTGAAGTCCTCGGAGCACGAGATCCGAAGATCGAAAGACTTATGACCAATACGGAGCAAAGGGAAGAAACCGTCGGGGGACCGCTTTTTACCCCAGGACGAGAAAACTGAGTCCGGGGCATTCCCGCTCGCGTTTTCTTGGGACGAGCACCGGAAGTCCTCGAGCTCGGCCCGTTTCCTTCGCTGCAAGTGCATTTCCAGTGGTTTCTGACACCGGACGAGCGTTCGCCACTCGTTGGAAGCTTCGGCCATCTTTTGGACCGTTTTGGGTCGCACCACAGTTCTCCCTCCAACGAGCTCGCTTCCCGACCTATACCTCCGGAAAACGTGTCAGGGAGCATGCCAGGAGTGTGGGTTGAAGTCCTCGGAGCACGAGACCCGAAGATCGAAAGACTTATGACCAATACGGAGCAAAGGGAAGAAACCGTCGGGGGACCGCTTTTTACCCCAGGACGAGAAAACTGAGTCCGGGGCATTCCCGCTCGCGTTTTCTTGGGACGAGCACCGGAAGTCCTCGAGCTCGGCCCGTTTCCTTCGCTGCAAGTGCATTTCCAGTGGTTTCTGACACCGGACGAGCGTTCGCCACTCGTTGGAAGCTTCGGCCATCTTTTGGACCGTTTTGGGTCGCACCACAGTTCTCCCTCCAACGAGCTCGCTTCCCGACCTATACCTCCGGAAAACGTGTCAGGGAGCATGCCAGGAGTGTGGGTTGAAGTCCTCGGAGCACGAGACCCGAAGATCGAAAGACTTATGACCAATACGGAGCAAAGGGAAGAAACCGTCGGGGGACCGCTTTTTACCCCAGGACGAGAAAACTGAGTCCGGGGCATTCCCGCTCGCGTTTTCTTGGGACGAGCACCGGAAGTCCTCGAGCTCGGCCCGTTTCCTTCGCTGCAAGTGCATTTCCAGTGGTTTCTGACACCGGACGAGCGTTCGCCACTCGTTGGAAGCTTCGGCCATCTTTTGGACCGTTTTGGGTCGCACCACAGTTCTCCCTCCAACGAGCTCGCTTCCCGACCTATACCTCCGGAAAACGTGTCAGGGAGCATGCCAGGAGTGTGGGTTGAAGTCCTCGGAGCACGAGACCCGAAGATCGAAAGACTTATGACCAATACGGAGCAAAGGGAAGAAACCGTCGGGGGACCGCTTTTTACCCCAGGACGAGAAAACTGAGTCCGGGGCATTCCCGCTCGCGTTT
>NW_026123948.1:2500-10000 GCF_025177605.1 Cucumis melo
CTTATTGAGAAATCGATGTCTTACTCTATTACTTTTAGGGAACAAAACAAGAGAACAGTAGCCTGACAAAAAGTTCGGTCCGAATCGAGTGCCCCATTTAGGCACTAAAAAAATCCATCATTGATTTGAGATATTGATAAGGTGAATACCCAGTCTATTCAATGCTAGGCATAATGAGTATCAGGACCTCAAAAAAAATGATCTTTCGTCCTATCTTATGAACAACTTTAAGGTGTATGAAGTTTCATATTTTATTCTTTAAGCAGAAGCAGGACGATAGAGATTCCATTTAACTTAAGTTGATCTAGGTCAGAAGCATACCTACGTCAGGATAACCCCTTCTTTGAAAAACTTTGGTAGTGCTCCGAGATTCGAATCAAAATAATGAATCAGAGCACATGGAACCATCTCCCTTTCTTTCTGTCAAGAAAAAATATGGTAGACTAACTTATTTATAACAGTTAATGAAAGAGCCCAATGCAAAAAAATGCATGTTGGGTCTTTGAAACAGTTCAAATCATTTTGATAATAATAAGTTTGATCTGTTTTACCGAGAAGGTCTACGGTTCGAGTCCGTATAGCCCTATATTATTAATAATTCAAAAATAGAATCGTTTTCCTTTCCTCATTATTGTTTGTATTGTTTGTAATTGGCCACTTGATTTGGTTCATCATTAATGTCTTATCTTTGTAGATGAATTACATATGAAAATTTTCCTATTTTCCCATACAAAATCAAGAAATTAGTAATACTTCTTTTCTTTGGGATACCTACCCAATTCTAGTAAATTTTTGGAGTCAAAATCATGACATGAAAACCGGTTAAAAACTCCACCATAACCCAATGCAAATCGAATGCACTAGTAAATCACATGGATCTAGGAACGACTTACTGTATTTTATTTGTGGACAAGCTAGAGTTTGAGAAACGAAGATCTTTGGTAACTTTCATTGTAAACATTCTCAAATAGGCTTTTCTGTTGGTATACCTTATCTAGTAAAGCACAAAACTAAAGTAGTCGTCTTCTCTTTCCTTCTTCAATCACTAAAAGTTCCTAAATGGAAATTCCGACTATATGTATCCTCTCTATATAAATATATAATATTTAATATATATTTATTATGGATATAATAGATATTATATAAATAGGATTATAGTGGATGAATCTTCAAACGAGACATGTACCGATCGACTAATCCGGTATATTTTCCACATTGATAGGAGTACGTTTATGTTTCTGCTTTACGAATATGATATTTTCTGGGTATTTCTAATAATATCAAGTCTTATTCCTATTTTGGCATTTCTAATTTCTGGAGTTTTAGCCCCTCTTAGCAAAGAGCCAGAGAAACTTTCGAGTTATGAATCGGGAATAGAACCAATGGGCGATGCTTGGGTACAATTTAGAATCCGTTATTATATGTTTGCTCTAGTTTTTGTTGTTTTTGATGTTGAAACAGTTTTTCTTTATCCGTGGGCAATGAGTTTTGATGTATTAGGGGTATCCGTCTTTATAGAAGCTTTAATTTTCGTGCTTATCCTAATTGTCGGTTTAGTTTATGCATGGCGAAAAGGAGCATTGGAATGGTCTTAGTTTTTGAATATTCAGACAATTAAAAAAAACATTGAGACAGTTATGAATTCCATCGAGTTTCCCTTACTTGATCGAACAACCCAAACTTCAGTTATTTCAACTACATCAAATGATCTTTCAAATTGGTCAAGACTCTCCAGTTTATGGCCGCTTCTCTATGGTACCAGTTGTTGCTTCATTGAATTCGCTTCATTAATAGGTTCACGATTCGACTTTGATCGTTATGGACTGGTACCAAGATCTAGTCCTAGACAGGCAGACTTAATTTTAACAGCGGGTACGGTAACAATGAAAATGGCTCCTTCTTTAGTAAGATTATATGAGCAAATGCCTGAACCAAAATATGTTATTGCTATGGGAGCATGTACAATTACAGGAGGGATGTTCAGTACCGATTCTTATAGTACTGTTCGGGGAGTCGATAAGTTAATTCCTGTCGATGTGTATTTGCCGGGTTGTCCGCCTAAACCCGAGGCTGTTATAGATGCTATAACAAAACTTCGTAAGAAAATATCTCGAGAAATCTATGAAGATCGAATTAAGTCTCAAGAGGAAAATCGGTGTTTTACTACCAATCACAAATTTCATGTTGGCCCAAGTACTAATACTGGAAATTACGATCAAGGATTACTCTATCAACCATCATCTACTTCAGAGATCATCCCTCCTGAAACTTTTTTCAAATACAAAAGTGCAGTCTCTTCCTACGAATTAGTAAATTAGGCCGTATACTTTTTTTGTACAGAATAACAAAGCAAAGAACGAGTGAATCTTCATCAATTTTTCATTGTAAATGGGAAATACTTATACAAATAAAAATAAAAAAAATGGGGGGGGGAGAAGATGCAGGGTAATTTGTCTTCTTGGCTAGTCAAACATGGACTGGTTCATAGATCTTTGGGTTTCGATTACCAAGGAATAGAGACTTTACAAATAAAGCCCGAGGAATGGCATTCCATTGCAGTCATTTTATATGTATATGGTTACAATTATCTACGTTCCCAATGTGCTTATGATGTAGCACCAGGCGGACTGTTAGCTAGTGTGTATCATCTTACGAGAATCGAGTATGGTATAGATCAACCGGAAGAGGTATGCATAAAAGTATTTGCCGCAAGGATAAATCCTAAAATTCCGTCTGTTTTCTGGGTTTGGAAAAGTGCGGATTTTCCAGAAAGGGAATCTTATGATATGTTGGGAATTTCTTATGATAATCATCCACGTCTAAAGCGTATCTTAATGCCTGAAAGTTGGGTAGGATGGCCCTTACGTAAGGATTATATTGCCCCCAATTTTTATGAAATACAAGATGCTCATTAAATAATACGAAACTAATCTTCACTTCGACAACTCAAGATATTCAAATACATTTTTACGTTCTCTTATAGATATAGCATAGTAATTGAAGTCTCATTCATCTTATTATTATTGATTAAAAAAAATACAATTAGAGATTTGGTGAGATTATCCAATTTGTAAGATACTTATTTTGGATGAGCCACAAGCTAATAGGATGAACTAAATGAGTTCTGCATTATGAACTATGTATCACGCATATGACTTATAGATGTGCTTTAAAAAGTCACATAGGGTGAAATGAAGAAATATAATATGAAAAGAGAATCGGATTCTATTTGTACTGTATCTGAGATGAATCTTGGCCATTCCCGCCTTTCAACTCCCCTAGACTAGACTTTTGGGTCTTATAAGGAACTAATTGAAACTTTCAAATATGTATAAAATAGGAATTGAACGCCAGGAGAGAGTATGAACAAATAAAAAAGAAGAGGAAACAAAAGAAAATTCTTTTCTTTTACATATCTATATACATCCTTTACATATTTCTATAAATATCCTCTTTATCTTTACTTGTCTATTTTCGACATCTATAAATAGAGTAAAAAATATATATAGTTTAGTTAAAGGGTAGATTTCCAGACATCATCATGTATCAGTATTTTTCATGATCTATATTATTAATGAATCCGTAGAATAGATACTCATACAAATTCATGATGTGCCAAGAACCAGATTTGAACTGGTGACACGAGGATTTTCAGTCCTCTGCTCTACCAACTGAGCTATCCCGGCCATTTCCGACACATTATCCTTATTTTAATAGATGACTTTGGTCTATGTCAATTGTAAATAAGAAAAAAGGTATTCCAAAGTCTTCTTTTTGAAGATATACGAAATTTCAGGGCTTGGATAAGCCTTTCGAAGTTTCAGTACAGTAGACAGTTAATCATTCAAATTTCACAGATTACTTGCGCAAGGATGTTCGTTTGTACGTCTATCATATAGAATATATACCACAAGCCTTGTGATAAGAAATCAAATTTCCGCTCAAATACGCTTGTGAAAGAGTCGAATGAATGAGAAACATAACAAAGTCTGAATTGCTAATGAACGGATAAATAATTAAAGAGGCCAACGGGCCTTTTTAGGGTTTTGGGGATAGAGGGACTTGAACCCTCACGATTTTAAAAGTCGACGGATTTTCCTCTTACTATAAATTTCATTTTTGTCGTTATTGACATGTAGAATGGGACTCTATCTTTATTCTATTCGATCTGATTAATCAATTCTTCAAAAGATCTATCAGACTATGATGGAGTAAATGATTTGATCAATGAATATTCGATTATTTTTTCAACTTGTAGATCTTGGAATCGATTCATAACAATTCGTTCATTTTTATATATAATTTTATATATATATATAAATATAAATATAAAAAATTATAGAAATATAAAAAATAGAGATTCGAGTTGTCATTAATCAATATAGTATTTCAGTACGTAATACGTTTATCTTTCATCGTTTCTGGAGTTTCGATGGAAGGATTCATTCCTTTACTAACGCAACGTCGTCAACTCCATTTGTTAGAACAGCTTCCATTGAGTCTCTGCACCTACCCTTTTTTTTCGGAAAAAAGGATTTGGCTCAGGATTGCCCATTTTTAATTCCAGGGTTTCTCTGAATTTGAAAGTTATCACTTAGTAGGTTTCCATACCAAGGCTCAATCTAATTAAGTCCGTAGCGTCTACCGATTTCGCCATATCCCCCTCTTTTAAGATTAGTATCGCATTATGATGTCCTTCCCCGTTTTCTTTCATTTGTATTATACTGGAACCACTCAAGTCATTAGAATACCGATTCCTCTATTGAAAAGTGTTTCCTCCTATTGGATTTCTTGTCTATCTTCTTTCATCTCTCTCTTCTCTATCGGAGACCCATATTTGTTCCGATCCAAAATGATTCTATCATTTCTGTATCTGCAATTCAATATATATCAATATAGATAGATATATGAACATATATATTTGCCCCTCTTTCTATTATTTTTTTAGTAAAAAATTTAATACTTAAACGGTCGATTCCCTTGTTCGTCTTATCTTCCACCTTTCAGAATGAAAACATAGAAACGCTTCATTATCATCTCAATTGCATTAAATGCAATTAAGATTAACACATTAATTATTGATACACATCCATTTGATAAATAGATCAAAATTTTCTATCGCTATATTCTATTAATCGTTATATTAATTATTATGTTCTATAATAGAACAATTCCAATATTGAATATTTATTTGAAATGAAATTAGATTCTATATTCATATTAATTAGGAATAGCTAAGATCCCAGTAATTTAGTAAATTACTATGCATGTAACATTTCTGTTATGTGAGCCCGCTTAGCTCAGAGGTTAGAGCATCGCATTTGTAATGCGATGGTCATCGGTTCGATTCCGATAGCCGGCTTTTCTCTATTGATTTTATTTTTGACATAATTGATAAATCAAATAAATAAAGAAACGACTTCTTACCCTTTTTCAAAGGTCACCGATCTATGATGTCGTAGGAACTTACTTACCTTTATGACTAAAGGAGGGGTTCTATTTCTGTAGAACAAATCAAGAAAGGAACTCTTACTTTTTTATATCATTTACATATACAATAGGATCCGGATATTGATCCAAGTTATCTAATTATTCTTTGTTTTGTAGTACAATACTTTACTGGATTTCACTTCATTTATAATATTTATCATTTAGTTTTCATTTAAGTTTATGAAATTTAAATAAAATAAAATGTTTATGAAATTTAAATAAAATAAAATAAGGAGTCTTTATGTCGCGTTACAGAGGGCCTCGTTTCAAAAAAATACGCCGTCTGGGGGCTTTACCGGGACTAACTAGTAAAAGGCCCAAAACCGGAAACGATCTTAAAAACCAATCGCGTTCCGGTAAAAAATCTCAATATCGTATTCGTTTAGAAGAAAAACAAAAATTGCGTTTTCATTATGGTCTTACAGAACGACAATTACTTAAATACGTTCGTATCGCCGGAAAAGCCAAAGGATCAACGGGTCAAGTTTTACTACAATTACTTGAAATGCGTTTGGATAACATCCTTTTTCGATTGGGTATGGCTTCGACTATTCCTCAAGCCCGACAATTAGTTAATCATAGACATATTTTAGTTAATGGTTCTATAGTGGATATACCAAGTTATCGGTGCAAACCCCGAGATATTATTACAGCAAAAGATGAAAAAAAAATCGAGAACACTGATTCAAAATTATCTTGATTCATCCCCCCCTCAGGAATTGCCAAAACATTTGACTCTTCAGCCATTGCAATATAAAGGATTAGTCAATCAAATAATAGATAGTAAATGGGTCAGTTTAAAAATAAATGAATTGCTCGTTGTAGAATATTATTCTCGTCAGACTTAAACCTAACTAAAAAACAAGGGTTCGGACAATTTCGTCCTCCCCTTCGCCGAAGTCTAAGTAAAGAGACCGAAGGAAAGTAAGGTTTTGATCCGGAAATTTTTCTATCATTCATCTATCATTGATCGGTAGGGGGATTTTCATCTCTTGTGCATTCTTTCCAGTCTTTTCGTTTCCGTACCACAAAAATTCGAAATAAAGAATCCATAAAGGTCTAACCGTTGGAATAATAGTATCGATTGTTATTTGATTTGATACATTGTGGTCAGTAACATTGTTGAATTAGTACGGAAAGAGAGGGATTCGAACCCTCGGTAAACAAAAGCCTACATAGCAGTTCCAATGCTACGCCTTCAACCACTCGGCCATCTCTCCTACAGAATGATTATGGCCCAGAAACCGAGTTAATAGTGAGTCATTAATATTCAATTTTTTTTTTGATAGGCACGTCCAACCAATTCTAACTATACAAATAATTTTTTTTTAACTATGTTTAATGGATACTTTTAGCTCATGATTCTATTTAGTTTTTTAAACTATGATTCCTTTTTTCTAAAAATTCGACTTTTACAGTTTTCGATTTTTCACCAACAACTGTTTATCCCATACATATATCTAGTCACAAGTTATGAATCATAGAATGATTATTCGATTCTTTTTGCTCTTTTTTGTATCATAATTCAATCAAAAAACTTCTAGAATTACCCCAGTCAGATAAATAAAATTCTTTTTTTCTTCAACTTCGCTGAAATCAGAATAGTTCTCTTCATTCTGATCCTACTACATTTGGATGAAATTTAACCGGATTGAAATATTTCTTCTCTTTTATTGATTCCTGTGAAATCAAAAAGAAACAATTTTAATATCGAGTGGGATTTTTTAATGAATCCGTTTTTATGTTATTTCGTACTATGCAATTCCTTTGTTTGTGGGATCATTTTCTCACGAGAGGTAATTAAAAGAAATTATAGAATGGGGTTGTTACCGATGCCTAGATCTGGTGGGATAAATGGAAATTTTATCGATAAGACCTTTTCAATTGTAGCCAATATCTTATTACGAATAATTCCGACAACTTCCGGGGAAAAAGAGGCATTCACCTATTACAGAGATGGTGCGATTTGATTTTTTTTTTTTTCAATTTTCTTTACCGCTCTCCGTCTTA
>NW_026123948.1:22500-30000 GCF_025177605.1 Cucumis melo
AGGATTAGAATAGAATCTAGAATAAAATAATAGAATTTATATATTCTATAGAATAAGAAAATATATAAATTCTAGAATTAGAAATTCTAGAATCAAAATAATAAAAAAATGTGTCACTATATAATTTCTAATTTTGAGTTTCTAACTATAATTACTATTATATTATTCATTATAATAATAACTTGGTATAATTAAAGATAACTTTTTTATAAAAAAATGAAATTAAAATGATAGGGTTTGTACTTTTTTTATTACAAAAAAAAAAACAATATGTCGTCTATTCTCCCCTCAATCAAATATGAATACTACGGCTGGAGTTTTATGAAAAAAGCCAAAGCCCCTTATCGGATTTGAACCGATGACTTACGCCTTACCATGGCGTTACTCTACCACTGAGTTAAAAAGGCCTATTTGATTCAATTTCTGAGTCAGACACTAGCCACGATGAGTTGAGTGTATATAATTATTATAAATTATAAATAATAAGATATGTACATAAATATATCTTATCTACATAGTCGCTCATTGAGTAACGAAAAATTGGATTTATCTAATGAGTATAGGTAAAATAGTTTTTTGATATTGGATTTGATCAATGCAATGAATTGTTTCATCATACGACCGATCCCTAATTAAATTGATGAGCCCCATCCTAACGAAATGAATTTGATTCATACATGTACACACACGAATTGAACATAGATACATTCACCGAATCATTGATAAAGCAATTCTATTTGGCGAGAAAAAAATTTTCAATAACTTGTTGATCCCTATCCCCAGATTTCAAAATTTATCGTTTTTTAATTTCTTGGCTTAGTGTGAGATCGAAATATACCTAACCTAATCTTAACAATGAGTGAATCAATGAGTGAAAGTATGAGAAATGGAGTTTAATCCTGTTTATAGCATATGGCAGACCAATTCCCGAAGGGTACTAGCCTTCGTATTATTTAAATAAAAAAAGAATAAAATAAAAAAAGAATATTTTTTTTTCTAATATTTATTATTTTTGTTTATTTTAGAGGTTTCCTCTAATCACTACTAATCACTATTTTCATTTGATATTCTATAATATAAGTAATATAACTATATATTCCAATTTGCAAATTTATGTATATTATTTAAATGAAATAAATAAAAAAAAATGCAATTTAAAATAAAATAATTTCTATATAGAATTATATGGGGAATGGTGATTAGAATGAACGATTCATAAATAGAAATCACAAATAAAAAAATTTCGATGGAATAATGAAAGAAAGAAAAATACGTCGAATTGCATCATATTAGTCCATTATATTTATTTTATATTGACAATTTCAAAAAACTATTCATACTATGATCATAGTATGATGGCAGTCGGGCAAGTATGCCCCCATCGTCTAGTGGTCCAGGACATCTCTCTTTCAAGGAGGCAGCGGGGATTCGACTTCCCCTGGGGGTAGGGTACTACGAAAGGAAGTTGATCATGGATTATCAACAAGCTTGGAATTGATTCTTCCCGGGTCGATGCCCGAGCGGTTAATGGGGACGGACTGTAAATTCGTTGGCAATATGTCTACGCTGGTTCAAATCCAGCTCGGCCCAATATATCGCGTATCCACCATAAAATGATATAACCTATTTGTCCTTCTACAGAAATACTTGACTTGATATGAAAGAATAAAAAAAAAAAACTCTTTTTTTATTCATTGACAGATTGATAATCAATCAATTTTACAATAACGAAAAAATAAATATTAATCCATGCTTCTCACACTAAAGTCCATGTCTCCGCGCATATCAATCTATTACTTTATTACTCGCGTCTCTGTCTGGTAGAATATGACAATTCGAATCAAAAATCTACATAGAAAGGTTTGAAGGAAATTAAATCAACAACATATGTTGTACACTTTATTTCCCTGGGATTGTAGTTCAATTGGTCAGAGCACCGCCCTGTCAAGGCGGAAGCTGCGGGTTCGAGTCCCGTCAGTCCCGATGGATCCAAATCCAATAAAAAAAAAATACATCAATTAATCTCTTCCTTTCCTGTGAAAGAGAGAACAAATAACATAACTGAATTTTATTCCAAACGGGATCTCTCTTATTTTTTTTCCACATTTTTCAACAAAAAAATATGGGAATTTTGATTTCTTCAACGAGTACTAATTGATGGGAGAAAGACATATGTGCCATATGTGAATTACCACAATTATTGGTAGCATCATATTCAGGATTCGAAGGCGTACTGGGTCTAGTTGATTACGCCCGATTTTTCTAATGAAATAGAGTACTATACGTTTCCGGAAAGCACATACATAAAGGGAATTTGGACGATACAAAATAAAGTTTACATAGTAAACTTTGATCTAATTTTTCGTCTGAAAGCAAAATATATCCGTTCTGGCTCCGATTTTTTGTAACCTCAATTAGTAAATTCAATTACTAATTTGAATTTGAAATAATCTATCTTATTAAAATTTAACACTTAACTTTTGATATATACGTCCCACTACTAATTCAAGGAAAGAGGATATTAATACAAACAAGGATCCCATCTATCTCTCTTAGTGAGGTAATTAAGAATTTTTGAAAGTTTAAGTTTCGTTTTTATTTCTTTTTTTTAAGAAGATTTTATAAGTACAAAAAAAGGAAGGAGTTTAGTTCGAACCTACCTCCTTTTCCTTTTTTGAATTTCGCTGCTATTCTTTGCTTGAGTTTGTTTATAAACAATGTAAGGGTAAAGGTAGTCTGATGAGACTTCATCAGATGATTGCATTGAATAAGAGGGCAGTAGATTATAGAAAAGAAAGAATGCAAAAAATTATAAATAAAAAAAAGTAACGAAATTCTTGATTGCATCAGGAATCCCATTTTGTTTAAATTCGGTATGGATAAAAGATCTTCCTATGTTATACTATTCAATTCTCGACGATGAATCGATTTGATAGCTCCGATATTGTTATTCATGATATTTTAATACGATTCGATATCATCGAGATGCAACGCATCCCCTTGAATTTACAAGCGAAACATTTATCATCTCTATGGGATTAAATCCCGAGTTATTGCGAATAAAAAATGAAACGATGATATTATGGAAGTAAATATTCTCGCATTTATTGCTACTGCACTGTTCATTCTAGTTCCGACCGCCTTTTTACTTATAATATACGTAAAAACAATCAGTCAAAGTGATTAATTTGAATTAACCTTGACGTTTTAGTTCTTATCAATGATTGAAGATAAGAAAAATGAAAAGCATTAAAATTTCGCGTCTTAAATGAAATTGGCGGACTAGAATTATCAGTATTCTACGAGAGAAGTATTCGATAAGATCCGATAGTATGGTAGAAAGAAATATATGAATCCTTCTACCATACTATCTATTATTGTTATTGAAGTGTATAAATATAAAATTGTACTCTATAAAAATAGAGGTTGAATATCGATCAATTTGAATATAGATGAATATACAATATATATCTTTCTATTTATATATAGATATCATATCAATTACATATATGTAATATTAATCTAATATACATAGTGGCCCAATTCTATTTCTTTGCTTCATAATTCATGTTGATTAGAATGAATCTGAAATCAAATAATCGAAAGGCCACTAATTTTTTTTTAGCATTCGAAAGAAGTAATTGATTGAGCAGTTGACAGATGATCCAGGAGTTCGGTTCCATGGGAACTTTTTATCTTCGGATTTCGAAAAGAATTAGCAAACCCCATTTTTATTTAACGTTTGAAGCATGATATGAAATGAGTTCCCTAAAACAAGAAAAAATCCTATTTTGAAAATAACTAAAATACTAATAATAATAAATAAAAGAAGTGGTAAGCACGTAATATGTGGGTGGCTACCCCGAGGTACTATCTTATTATGAGGTAGTATATTATTATGCGTAGTATCTCATTGGACAACCACTATGTCTATGTTCTTTCGTGTTGAAAGTATGGATCCACTTAAAAACTTATAATCCGAACTCTTTTTTTTTTTACTTTTCAAAATAAAAGAAAAAAAGTTTTGCAGAACGATCTATAAAATAAACCAAAAACAATACAGTTTTATTTTTCAATTAGTAGTACTTCTAGAGTCCACTTCTTCCCCATACTACGAGGGAAAGAGAAAATGTAAAGACTACCATTAAAGCAGCCCAAGCGAGACTTACCATATCCATGTGAATTATGTCCCCTATCTCTATGAATATAAAAGAATTATTCCATTATTGCTCACTAATAATTATTATTCACTAATAATAGTGGAATCACTAGCGCATAGTCAAAAAGAGATTCGGGCACAACACCATTGATGAAACAATACAAAAAATCGAATTATCCCAAGTTATTATATGATTTCTAGTATAATCGAAAAAATTCAGTACAAATAAATAAAAGAGGCAGAAAAACTCTTGGAAGTATCAAAAGAATGTTAGTAACATGTAGGAATAATAAGACCTAGTCTTTCTTTTGTTGTCCTGCATTTCATTACATTAAGTAAAAAGTCTCAAAATAGAGAATCAAGATAGTATCTATCACATAACCCTACTATTATTCCTTTCTCATTTGATCTAATCTTTACTGTCCCCCCCGATTGTTTCATAGAGACAATCGGAAGATGGGATGGCCTATTACATGCGTGGTTAGAGCTTATCGAAAAGAAATAAGTTCTTTTTTTAAGATTAAAATAAAAAAAAAAGCCAATTATTCATTCAATATAATATTGATTGAATGCTCGAGTACTCAGATACTTTCATGAGTCCGTATATCAAGTATCTTCCTCCTTTCCGTAAGGAAAAATGAAATTATATTCCCTAATTCAAGACCCAATGAGTAGACACTACATTAGTAGTCGAAGGGCTATCATCTCAAGATTTAACGATTATTTTTCATTACTCTACTAAATTCTGGAAACGAAACCTATACGCAAGGATTTATAACATTTTAGAGAACCCCAACGATGCTTAGAATCAAGCAAATCTAAAGATGCTTTTCTTCTAAAAAAAATGATAAAGTTATATCAGCAAAACAGAAGAGGGTATTTTGATTCTTTTGTTTGTTGCTGAGGCGACACCCGGATTTGAACTGGGGAAAAAGGGATTTGCAGTCCCCCGCCTTACCGCTCGGCCATGCCGCCAAAACGATACAAAATATTGGATTGGCTCTATCTCTTAGATAGATAGTATCTTACAACACACAATATCTAAAACGAAAAACCGCAAAACTTTGCTTTTTCTATTGAAAAAAAAATGTGGATTTTCATTCACAAAAGCAAAAAATCAGGACAAATGGGAACCGTTAACTTTAACTATTGACTGTGAATTCATAAATGATTCTTGGATTGAAATTGCAAATTCGGTTTCCCTAATGATATAAGAAAACAATCCAAAAATGGATACCTTACCTAAATAAATAAAAATTGATAGATAACTAATCATTACTAATCCATCCGTATTGATTCGTTTCCATAACCATAAAAAAATCCTTATTAATGACAATTTAATAGCGATTATGAGTATATGTAAACCCCAGAACATAAACGATTACTATTATCTAAATCTAATATCTTATATATATATAAGATGTTTATAGGAAATGTTCGGAATTCTGTTTTTAGAATTTTTTTTTTCATTATCATTAAATAGAAAATATAAATTTTTGATAGAGTACGACATGTGATGTTCCCCATAGAACTGTAATAAAGGAGGCGATATATATAACTAACTATATATATATATCTGCACATGTTTATTAATAAATACAAGTCCTTATACATACTTCAATCGCATTCTACGAATTCTACTAAAAAAAATATAGGTATAGGTAAAATATCTCTCTTCTATGCGAATTTTTTTTAACAGTGAAATCTACGAAAAAGTTCCATGTTGTTAAATAAAAAAAATTCTATATTGTTTCTTCAGATCAAATCCCGAATCTATTTATAGTACCCAATCCGATTGGAATATCATAATAATGGTAGAAATTGACTCACTTTTGTTTTGATATAGATATTTTATACAAAACTCCATAATTCTAAATAGAATTTACCAATTCATTTGTAGTTGTTGCAAATTCCAATTTAATTTGAGTATCAAAGTCTCTTTATTCCTACGTTCATATGTATTTCATGCATTACATCTATTACACCTATGAAGTTAGGTAAAATTTCATGTGATTCAGTAAACATAATATAAATTCCATCATTGCTAGATCGATCCATTTTAAGCAAATAATGGGATTTTTTTTATAAATGGGAAATAAATAAAATGCTTGGGGGTGGAAATGAGAGAATGTCTACAATACCTGCGTTTAATCAGATACAATTTGAAGGGTTTTGTAGGTTCATTGATCATGGCTTAACAGAAGAACTTTCTAAGTTTCCAAAAATTGAAGATACAGATCAAGAAATTGAATTTCAATTATTTGTGGAAACATATAAATTGGTAGAACCATTGATAAAAGAAAGAGATGCTGTATATGAATCACTCACATATTCTTCTGAATTATACGTATCCGCAGGATTAATTTGGAAAACCCGTAGGGATATGCAAGAACAAACAATTTTGATTGGAAACATTCCTCTAATGAATTCCCTGGGAACTTCTATAGTAAATGGACTATACAGAATTGTCATCAGTCAAATATTGCAAAGCCCCGGTATCTATTACCGGTCAGAATTGGACCATAACGGAATTTCGGTCTATACCGGCACCATAATATCTGATTGGGGAGGAAGATTAGAATTAGAGATTGATCGAAAAGCAAGGATATGGGCTCGTGTGAGTAGGAAACAGAAAATATCTATTCTAGTTCTATCATCAGCTATGGGTTCGAATCTAAGAGAAATTCTCGAGAATGTTTGCTACCCTGAAATTTTTTTGTCTTTCCTGAATGATAAGGAGAAAAAAAAAATTAGATCAAAAGAAAATGCCATTTTGGAGTTTTATCAACAATTTTCTTGTGTAGGCGGAGATCCGGTATTTTCTGAATCCTTATGTAAGGAATTACAAAAGAAATTCTTTCAACAAAGATGTGAATTAGGAAGGATTGGTCGACGAAATCTGAACCAGAGACTTAATCTTGATATACCTGAGAACAATACATTTTTGTTACAGCGAGATATATTGGCAGCTGCAGATCATTTGATTGGACTTAAATTTGGAATGGGTACACTTGACGATATGAATCATTTGAAAAATAAACGGATTCGTTCTGTTGCGGATCTCTTACAAGATCAATTCGGATTGGCTCTAGTTCGTTTAGAAAATATGGTTAGAGGAACTATATGTGGAGCAATTAGGCATAAATTAATACCGACTCCTCAGAATTTGGTAACTTCAACTCCATTAACAACCACATTTGAATCTTTTTTCGGATTACACCCATTATCTCAAGTTTTAGATCGAACTAATCCATTGACACAAATAGTTCATGGGCGAAAATTGAGTTATTTGGGCCCAGGAGGATTGACAGGGCGAACTGCTAGTTTTCGGATACGAGATA
>NW_026123948.1:35000-42431 GCF_025177605.1 Cucumis melo
TGGAGGTACTTATGGCGGAACGGGCCGATCTGGTCTTTCACAATAAAGTGATAGATGGAACTGCCATTAAACGACTTATTAGCAGATTAATAGATCACTTCGGAATGGCATATACATCACACATCCTGGATCAACTAAAGACTCTGGGGTTCCAGCAGGCCACTGCTACATCCATTTCATTAGGAATTGATGATCTTTTAACAATCCCTTCTAAGGGATGGCTAGTCCAAGATGCTGAACAACAAAGTTTGATTTTGGAAAAACACCATCATTATGGAAACGTACACGCAGTAGAAAAATTACGCCAGTCCATTGAGATATGGTATGCTACAAGTGAATATTTGCGACAAGAAATGAATCCTAATTTTAGGATGACTGACCCTTTTAATCCAGTCCATATAATGTCTTTTTCGGGAGCTCGAGGAAATGCATCTCAAGTACACCAATTAGTAGGTATGAGAGGATTAATGTCAGATCCACAAGGACAAATGATTGATTTACCCATTCAAAGCAATTTACGTGAGGGGCTGTCCTTAACGGAATATATAATTTCTTGCTACGGAGCGCGGAAAGGAGTTGTGGATACTGCTGTACGAACATCGGATGCTGGATATCTTACACGTAGACTTGTTGAAGTAGTTCAACACATTGTTGTACGTAGAACCGATTGTGGAACCATCCGAGGGATTTTAGTGAGTCCTGGAAATAGGATGATTCCGGAAAGAATTTTTTATCCAAACATTAATTGGTCGTGTATTAGCGGACGATATATATATGGGCCCGCGATGCATTGGTGTTCGAAATCAAGATATTGGTATTGGACTTATTAATCGATTCATAACCTTTCAAACCCAACCAATATCTATTCGGACTCCCTTTACTTGTAGGAGTACATCTTGGATCTGCCGATTATGTTATGGACGAAGTCCTACTCACGGGGACCTGGTAGAATTGGGAGAAGCCGTAGGTATTATTGCGGGTCAATCTATTGGAGAACCGGGTACTCAACTAACATTAAGAACTTTTCATACCGGCGGAGTATTCACAGGGGGGACTGCAGAACATATACGAGCTTCTTCTAATGGCAAAATCAAATTCAATGAGAATTTGGTTCATCCCACACGTACACGCCATGGGCATCCTGCTTTTTTATGTTATATAGACTTGTATGTAACTATTGAGAGTGAGGATATTATACATAACGTCACTATTCCACCAAAAAGTTTACTTTTAGTTCAAAATGATCAATATGTAGAATCAGAACAAGTGATTGCTGAGATTCGCGCGGGAACATACACTCTTAATTTAAAAGAGAGAGTTCGAAAACATATTTATTCTGACTCAGAGGGAGAAATGCATTGGAGTACCGACGTGTACCATGCACCCGAATTTACATATAGTAATGTCCATCTCTTACCAAAAACAAGTCATTTATGGATATTATCAGGAGGTTCGTGCGGATGCAGTGTAGTCCCTTTTTCACTCTACAAGGATCAAGATCAAATTAACGTTCATTCTCTTTGTGTCGAAAGAAGATATATTTCTAGCCTTTCAGTAAATAATGATAAAGTGGGACAAAAATTTTATGGTCCGGATCTCTCTGGTAAAAACGAAAGCGGAATTCCTGATTATTCAGAACTTAATCCAATCCTATGTACGGGTCAATCTAATCTCACATATCCTGCTATTTTCCACGGTAATTCTGATTTATTGGCAAAGAGGCGAAGAAATGGATTCATCATTCAATTTGAATCACTTCAAGAACGAGAAAAAGAACTACGACCCCCTTCCGGTATTTCGATTGAAATACCCATAAATGGTCTTTTTCGTAGAAATAGTATTCTTGCTTTTTTCGATGATCCTCAATACAGAAGAAATAGTTCAGGAATTACTAAATATGGGACTATAGGGGTGCATTCAATCCTCAAAAAAGAGGATTTGATTGAGTATCGAGGAGTCAAAGACTTTAAGCCAAAATACCAAATGCAAATGAAAGTGGATCGATTTTTTTTCATTCCCGAGGAAGTGCATATTTTACCAGAATCTTCTTCCATAATGGTACGGAACAATAGTATCATTGGAGTAGCTACACGACTAACTTTAAGTATAAGAAGCCGAGTAGGTGGATTGGTCCGAGTGGAGAAAAAAAAAAAAAGGATTGAACTCAAAATATTTTCTGGAGATATACATTTTCCTGGAGAGATGGATAAGATATCCCGACACAATGGCATCTTGATACCACCAGAAAGAGTAAAAAAAAATTCTAAGAAATCAAAAAAATCGAAAAATTGGATTTATGTCCAGTGGATCACACCTACCAAGAAAAAGTATTTTGTTTTTGTTCGACCTGTAATCATATATGAACTAGCCGACGGTATCAATTTAGTAAAACTTTTCCCACAGGATCTATTGCAAGAAAGGGATAATCTGGAGCTTAGAGTTGTCAATTATATACTTTATGGAAATGGAAAACCAATTCGGGGAATTTCTGGCACAAGCATTCAATTAGTTCGGACTTGTTTATTGTTGAATTGGGACCGAGACAAAAAAAGCTCTTCTATCGAAGACGCGCGCGCTTCCTTTGTTGAAGTAAGTACAAATGGTCTGGTTCGAAATTTCCTACGAATAGACTTAGGGAAATCCGATACTGCGTATATGAGAAAAAGGAAAGATCCGTCAGGTTCAGGATTGATCTTTAATAATGAGTCAGATCGCACGAATATCAATCCATTTTTTTCTATTTATTCCAAGACAAGGGTTCCACAATCTCCGAGTCAAAATCAAGGAACTATTCGTACGTTGTTCAATAGAAATAAGGAACGCCAATCTTTGATAATTTTGTCAGCATCGAATTGTTTGCAAATGGATCTATTCAACGATGTAAAAGATTATAATGTCATAAAAGAATCAAGTAAAAAGGATCCTCTAATTTCAATTAGGAATTCGTTAGGACCTTTAGGGGCGGCCCCTCAAATTGTGAATTTTTATTCATTTTATGACTTAATAACTCATAATCCGATCTCCCTAACTAAATATTTGCAACTTGACAATTTAAAACAGACTTTTCAAGTACTTAAATATTATTTAATGGATGAAAACGGGGGGATTTTCAATTCCGATCCATGCAGTAACATCGTTTTCAATACATTTAATTTGAATTGGCATTTTCTGCATCATAATTATCACAATAATTATTGTGAAGAAACACCTACAAGAACAAGAATTAGTCTTGGACATTTTTTTTTTGAAAATGTATGTATAGCCAAAAATAGACCACACCTAAAATCGGGTCAAATTATAATTGTTGAAGTTGATTCTGTAGTAATAAGATTAGCTAAGCCTTATTTGGCCACTTCAGGAGCAACTGTTCATCGCCATTATGGCGAAATGCTTTACGAAGGAGATACTTTAGTTACATTTATATATGAAAAATCACGATCTGGTGATATAACGCAGGGTCTTCCAAAAGTCGAACAAGTATTAGAAGTGCGTTCGATTGATTCAATATCGATGAGCCTAGAAAAGAGAATTGAGGGTTGGAACGAGCGTATAACAAGAATTCTTGGAATTCCTTGGGGATTTTTGATTGGTTCTGAACTAACGATAGTGCAAAGTCGTATCTCTTTGGTTAATAAGATCCAAAAGGTTTATCGATCCCAGGGGGTGGAGATCCATAATAGACATATCGAAATTATTGTACGTCAAATAACATCAAAAAGTCTTGGTTTCAGAAGATGGAATGTCTAATGTTTTTTCACCTGGAGAACTCATTGGGTTGTTACGAGCGGAACGAACAGGGCGTGCTTTGGAAGAAGCGATCTGTTACCGAGCCGTATTATTGGGAATAACGAAAGCATCTCTAAATACTCAAAGTTTCATATCGGAAGCAAGTTTTCAAGAAACTGCTCGAGTTTTAGCAAAAGCCGCCCTCCGAGGTCGTATCGATTGGTTGAGAGGTTTGAAAGAGAACGTTGTTCTAGGAGGAATGATACCAGTTGGTACCGGATTCAGAGAATTAGCGCACCGTTCGAGGCAACATAACAATATTCCTTTAGAACCCCCCCCCAAAAAAAAATTTTCGAGGGGGAAATGAGAGATATTTTGTTCCACCACAAAGAATTATTTGATTTTTTCATTTCAACGAATTTACATGATACATCAGAACAAGCATTTCTAGGATTTAATGATTCATAAAAGTGGAGTCATCCTGTTAACTAGCCGCGTTAATTTGGTAATAAGATAATAACGAATAGAAAAAAATTAATGGCTTGGATTGTGTATCAACAGTCAATCCCCGGTCGAGGTAGAGGATAAGGTTCCATGGGAACAATTATTTATTTCTATTTCAGCTCGTCTCTTTTTTTAAGAAAAAAAAGCGAGGAAGTGGGGGGGAGAAATGACAAGAAGATATTGGAACATCCATTTGGGAGAGATGATGGAGGCAGGAGTTCATTTTGGTCATGGTACTAGGAAATGGAATCCTAGAATGGCACCTTATATCTCTGCAAAACGTAAAGGTATTCATATTATAAATCTTACTCAAACTGCTCGTTTTTTATCAGAAGCTTGTGATTTAGTTTTTGATGCAGCAACTAGGGGCAAACAATTCTTAATTGTTGGTACCAAAAATAAAGCAGCGGATTCAGTAGCCCGGGCTGCAACAAGGACTCGGTGTCATTATGTTAATAAAAAATGGCTCGGGGGGATGTTAACAAATTGGTCTACTACAGAAACGAGACTTCATAAGTTCAGGGACTTGAGAACGGAACAAAAGACGGGGGGACTCAACCGTCTTCCGAAAAGGGATGCCGCTATGTTGAAGAGACAATTATCTCACTTGCAAACATATCTGGGCGGGATTAAATATATGACGGGGTTACCCGATATTGTAATAATCGTTGATCAACAAGAAGAATATCGGGCTCTTCAAGAATGTATCACGTTGGGAATTCCAACTATTTGTTTAATTGATACAAATTGTGACCCCGATCTCGCAGATATTTCGATTCCAGCGAATGATGATGCTATAGCTTCAATCCGATTAATTCTTAACAAATTAGTATTTGCAATTTCGGAGGGTCGTTCTAGCTCTATACGAAATTCTTGATTAATAATAAGATAAATCAATTTTGGGGGGGAACTCCATAGATTTCGGGAATTGGTTACTATTCCCGAATCGCACAAAAGAGATAAAAAAAACTAGGGATATTGTAATGTAATAAATTGGTATCAAAAATAGACAACTCAAGGCAAGTAAAAAAAAAGACAGTCGAATCAAAATAATTTGTTTTACAGTTCTATTTCTTTCAGAGGGCAATATGAATATTCTATTATGTTCTATCAACACACAAAAAGGGTTATACGATATATATCTGGTGTGGAAGTCGGCCAACACTTGTATTGGCAAATAGGAGGTTTCCAAGTCCATGCCCAAGTACTTATTACTTCTTGGGTTGTAATTGCTATCTTATTAGGTTCAGCCATTATAGCTGTTCGTAATCCACAAACCATTCCTACTGACGGTCAGAATTTCTTCGAATATGTCCTTGAATTCATTCGAGACGTGAGCAAAACTCAGATTGGCGAAGAATATGGTCCATGGGTTCCCTTTATTGGAACTATGTTTCTATTTATTTTTGTTTCGAATTGGTCAGGAGCTCTTTTACCTTGGAAAATCATACAGTTACCTCACGGAGAGTTAGCCGCACCCACAAATGATATAAATACTACTGTTGCTTTAGCTTTACTCACATCAGTAGCATATTTTTATGCGGGTCTTAGCAAAAAAGGATTAAGTTATTTCGGTAAATACATTCAACCAACTCCAATCCTTTTACCCATTAACATCTTAGAAGATTTCACAAAACCCTTATCACTTAGTTTTCGACTTTTCGGAAATATATTAGCTGATGAATTAGTAGTTGTTGTTCTTGTTTCTTTAGTACCTTTAGTAGTTCCTATACCTGTTATGTTCCTTGGATTATTTACAAGTGGTATTCAAGCTCTTATTTTTGCAACTTTAGCTGCAGCTTATATAGGCGAATCCATGGAGGGTCATCATTGATTAGTTTTCTAAATACTCTTTTTTTTAGCTTAGACCAAGGCAATGTATACATGGCTCAAGATAATCTACTTAGGGAACATAAATATACAAATAATCAAAAAATAAGGAAGGTATATACTATCTAGGGAGTAAGACTAGAAAGATTACGATATTCGGGAATTAAAAAAAAAGGAAAGAGATCTAAAAGATCTTTTTCCTCTCAACGATTGAACAAAAAAAAATTACATGAACTTAGATTAATAAAATATTGATATTTCTATGCAAGGATTTGGACTAATGAATTCGTTCATTTAGATTGATTGTCTCCATGTGGGATAATTCTAAAAAGAAAGGGTTTCCAAAAAACGAGAAAAAAGGATTGGGTAGGGTAGAGTAGAGGAGAGTGGAGTCAACTAGATGTATTGAATCGAATTGCTATAAGACAACCCTTGTGGATATTTCGAAGAATGATTCTCAAATTCGATGGAATCCAAGATATGAATAATTGGTTTACGTTAGGTAAGAAACACATGTATATGTTATATTAGATATTAACTAGTTATATAGGAACTAAAGATATATCTAATCCGCCCTACTACTGTGAATTTAGATAGGGCTTACAATGGAAGTCCTTCTGTTTCGGCTGTAATGTAATTTTGAATTCAATATTGAATGAATAGAGAGATTAAATCAAGAAAAACAATGAAGAATTCAAAGAATGCTTTAAAAGAAATGGAAGAACAAAAGTCGTATGGATTCACAAAAACTACGTGGATGGATAGGAACTAAAAAAGAGAGATTGAAGTAGTTTGGACGATTCAATAATATTATTACTTCAATTCGTAATTTTTAGTTGGATAAATCTTAGTGATGGAATAATAAGTTATAATTCATTGGTTGATTGTATCATTAACCATTTCTTTCTTTTGGTGTGAGGAACTTATCATGAATCCACTGATTTCTGCCGCTTCCGTTATTGCTGCTGGGTTGGCCGTCGGGCTTGCTTCTATTGGACCTGGGATTGGTCAAGGTACTGCTGCGGGCCAAGCTGTAGAAGGGATCGCGAGACAACCCGAGGCGGAGGGAAAAATCCGAGGTACTTTATTGCTTAGTCTGGCTTTTATGGAAGCTTTAACAATTTATGGACTAGTTGTAGCATTAGCACTTTTATTTGCGAATCCTTTTGTTTAATCCTAAAAAAATTACGTATTTTTTTTCGTATTTTATTTACTTGGACTTGCTGCTCTTGCTTTTTCGAATTATACGAAGCTTTCACTCCTACAATTACTTATTCGTTGGGACAATAACCTATGGGAAGGATTGATTTGAGGATGAGGCATTAGCATACTGACTCGCCTTCTTCCTTCCCTTTCTTAGTCCAATCTCGA
>NW_026123949.1:0-48371 GCF_025177605.1 Cucumis melo
CAAAACGGTCCAAAAGATGGCCGAAGCTTCCAACGAGTGGCGAACGCTCGTCCGGTGTCAGAAACCACTGGAAATGCACTTGCAGCGAAGGAAACGGGCTGAGCTCGAGGACTTCCGGTGCTCGTCCCAAGAAAACGCGAGCGGGAATGCCCCGGACTCAGTTTTCTCGTCCTGGGGTAAAAAGCGGTCCCCCGACGGTTTCTTCCCTTTGCTCCGTATTGGTCATAAGTCTTTCGATCTTCGGGTCTCGTGCTCCGAGGACTTCAACCCACACTCCTGGCATGCTCCCTGACACGTTTTCCGGAGGTATAGGTCGGGAAGCGAGCTCGTTGGAGGGAGAACTGTGGTGCGACCCAAAACGGTCCAAAAGATGGCCGAAGCTTCCAACGAGTGGCGAACGCTCGTCCGGTGTCAGAAACCACTGGAAATGCACTTGCAGCGAAGGAAACGGGCTGAGCTCGAGGACTTCCGGTGCTCGTCCCAAGAAAACGCGAGCGGGAATGCCCCGGACTCAGTTTTCTCGTCCTGGGGTAAAAAGCGGTCCCCCGACGGTTTCTTCCCTTTGCTCCGTATTGGTCATAAGTCTTTCGATCTTCGGGTCTCGTGCTCCGAGGACTTCAACCCACACTCCTGGCATGCTCCCTGACACGTTTTCCGGAGGTATAGGTCGGGAAGCGAGCTCGTTGGAGGGAGAACTGTGGTGCGACCCAAAACGGTCCAAAAGATGGCCGAAGCTTCCAACGAGTGGCGAACGCTCGTCCGGTGTCAGAAACCACTGGAAATGCACTTGCAGCGAAGGAAACGGGCTGAGCTCGAGGACTTCCGGTGCTCGTCCCAAGAAAACGCGAGCGGGAATGCCCCGGACTCAGTTTTCTCGTCCTGGGGTAAAAAGCGGTCCCCCGACGGTTTCTTCCCTTTGCTCCGTATTGGTCATAAGTCTTTCGATCTTCGGGTCTCGTGCTCCGAGGACTTCAACCCACACTCCTGGCATGCTCCCTGACACGTTTTCCGGAGGTATAGGTCGGGAAGCGAGCTCGTTGGAGGGAGAACTGTGGTGCGACCCAAAACGGTCCAAAAGATGGCCGAAGCTTCCAACGAGTGGCGAACGCTCGTCCGGTGTCAGAAACCACTGGAAATGCACTTGCAGCGAAGGAAACGGGCTGAGCTCGAGGACTTCCGGTGCTGCGTCCCAAGAAAACGCGAGCGGGAATGCCCCGGACTCAGTTTTCTCGTCCTGGGGTAAAAAGCGGTCCCCCGACGGTTTCTTCCCTTTGCTCCGTATTGGTCATAAGTCTTTCGATCTTCGGGTCTCGTGCTCCGAGGACTTCAACCCACACTCCTGGCATGCTCCCTGACACGTTTTCCCGGAGGTATAGGTCGGGAAGCGAGCTCGTTGGAGGGAGAACTGTGGTGCGACCCAAAACGGTCCAAAAGATGGCCGAAGCTTCCAACGAGTGGCGAACGCTCGTCCGGTGTCAGAAACCACTGGAAATGCACTTGCAGCGAAGGAAACGGGCTGAGCTCGAGGACTTCCGGTGCTCGTCCCAAGAAAACGCGAGCGGGAATGCCCCGGACTCAGTTTTCTCGTCCTGTGGTAAAAAGCCGGTCCCCCGACGGTTTCTTCCCTTTGCTCCGTATTGGTCATAAGTCTTTCGATCTTCGGGTCTCGTGCTCCGAGGACTTCAACCCACACTCCTGGCATGCTCCCTGACACGTTTTCCGGAGGTATAGGTCGGGAAGCGAGCTCGTTGGAGGGAGAACTGTGGTGCGACCCAAAACGGTCCAAAAGATGGCCGAAGCTTCCAACGAGTGGCGAACGCTCGTCCGGTGTCAGAAACGGTGTCAGAAACCACTGGAAAATGCACTTGCAGCGAAGGAAACGGGCTGAGCTCGAGGACTTCCGGTGCTCGTCCCAAGAAAACGCGAGCGGGAATGCCCCGGACTCAGTTTTCTCGTCCTGGGGTAAAAAGCGGTCCCCCGACGGTTTCTTCCCTTTGCTCCGTATTAGTCATAAGTCTTTCGATCTTCGGGTCTCGTGCTCCGAGGACTTCAACCCACACTCCTGGCATGCTCCCTGACACGTTTTCCGGAGGTATAGGTCGGGAAGCGAGCTCGTTGGAGGGAGAACTGTGGTGCGACCCAAAACGGTCCAAAAGATGGCCGAAGCTTCCAACGAGTGGCGAACGCTCGTCCGGGTGTCAGAAACCACTGGAAATGCACTTGCAGCGAAGGAAACGGGCTGAGCTCGAGGACTTCCGGTGCTCGTCCCAAGAAAAACGCGAGCGGGGAATGCCCCGGACTCAGTTTTCTCGTCCTGGGGTAAAAAGCGGTCCCCCGACGGTTTCTTCCCTTTGCTCCGTATTGGTCATAAGTCTTTCGATCTTCGGGTCTCGTGCTCCGAGGACTTCAACCCACACTCCTGGCATGCTCCCTGACACGTTTTCCGGAGGTATAGGTCGGGAAGCGAGCTCGTTGGAGGGAGAACTGTGGTGCGACCCAAAACGGTCCAAAAGATGGCCGAAGCTTCCAACGAGTGGCGAACGCTCGTCCGGTGTCAGAAACCACTGGAAAATGCACTTGCAGCGAAGGAAACGGGCTGAGCTCGAGGACTTCCGGTGCTCGTCCCAAGAAAACGCGAGCGGGAATGCCCCGGACTCAGTTTTCTCGTCCTGGGGTAAAAAAGCGGTCCCCCGACGGTTTCTTCCCTTTGCTCCGTATTGGTCATAAGTCTTTCGATCTTCGGGTCTCGTGCTCCGAGGACTTCAACCCACACTCCTGGCATGCTCCCTGACACGTTTTCCGGAGGTATAGGTCGGGAAGCGAGCTCGTTGGAGGGAGAACTGTGGTGCGACCCAAAACGGTCCAAAAGATGGCCGAAGCTTCCAACGAGTGGCGAACGCTCGTCCGGTGTCAGAAACCACTGGAAATGCACTTGCAGCGAAGGAAACGGGCTGAGCTCGAGGACTTCCGGTGCTCGTCCCAAGAAAACGCGAGCGGGAATGCCCCGGACTCAGTTTTCTCGTCCTGGGGTAAAAAGCGGTCCCCCGACGGTTTCTTCCCTTTGCTCCGTATTGGTCATAAGTCTTTCGATCTTCGGGTCTCGTGCTCCGAGGACTTCAACCCACACTCCTGGCATGCTCCCTGACACGTTTTCCGGAGGTATAGGTCGGGAAGCGAGCTCGTTGGAGGGAGAACTGTGGTGCGACCCAAAACGGTCCAAAAGATGGCCGAAGCTTCCAACGAGTGGCGAACGCTCGTCCGGTGTCAGAAACCACTGGAAATGCACTTGCAGCGAAGGAAACGGGCTGAGCTCGAGGACTTCCGGTGCTCGTCCCAAGAAAACGCGAGCGGGAATGCCCCGGACTCAGTTTTCTCGTCCTGGGGTAAAAAGCGGTCCCCCGACGGTTTCTTCCCTTTGCTCCGTATTGGTCATAAGTCTTTCGATCTTCGGGTCTCGTGCTCCGAGGACTTCAACCCACACTCCTGGCATGCTCCCTGACACGTTTTCCGGAGGTATAGGTCGGGAAGCGAGCTCGTTGGAGGGAGAACTGTGGTGCGACCCAAAACGGTCCAAAAGATGGCCGAAGCTTCCAACGAGTGGCGAACGCTCGTCCGGGTGTCAGAAACCACTGGAAATGCACTTGCAGCGAAGGAAACGGGCTGAGCTCGAGGACTTCCGGTGCTCGTCCCAAGAAAACGCGAGCGGGAATGCCCCGGACTCAGTTTTCTCGTCCTGGGGTAAAAAGCGGTCCCCCGACGGTTTCTTCCCTTTGCTCCGTATTGGTCATAAGTCTTTCGATCTTCGGGTCTCGTGCTCCGAGGACTTCAACCCACACTCCTGGCATGCTCCCTGACACGTTTTCCGGAGGTATAGGTCGGGAAGCGAGCTCGTTGGAGGGAGAACTGTGGTGCGACCCAAAACGGTCCAAAAGATGGCCGAAGCTTCCAACGAGTGGCGAACGCTCGTCCGGTGTCAGAAACCACTGGAAATGCACTTGCAGCGAAGGAAACGGGCTGAGCTCGAGGACTTCCGGTGCTCGTCCCAAGAAAACGCGAGCGGGAATGCCCCGGACTCAGTTTTCTCGTCCTGTGGTAAAAAGCGGTCCCCCCGACGGTTTCTTCCCTTTGCTCCGTATTGGTCATAAGTCTTTCGATCTTCGGGTCTCGTGCTCCGAGGACTTCAACCCACACTCCTGGCATGCTCCCTGACACGTTTTCCGGAGGTATAGGTCGGGAAGCGAGCTCGTTGGAGGGAGAACTGTGGTGCGACCCAAAACGGTCCAAAAGATGGCCGAAGCTTCCAACGAGTGGCGAACGCTCGTCCGGTGTCAGAAACCACTGGAAAATGCACTTGCAGCGAAGGAAACGGGCTGAGCTCGAGGACTTCCGGTGCTCGTCCCAAGAAAACGCGAGCGGGAATGCCCCGGACTCAGTTTTCTCGTCCTGGGGTAAAAAGCGGTCCCCCGACGGTTTCTTCCCTTTGCTCCGTATTGGTCATAAGTCTTTCGATCTTCGGGTCTCGTGCTCCGAGGACTTCAACCCACACTCCTGGCATGCTCCCTGACACGTTTTCCGGAGGTATAGGTCGGGAAGCGAGCTCGTTGGAGGGAGAACTGTGGTGCGACCCAAAACGGTCCAAAAGATGGCCGAAGCTTCCAACGAGTGGCGAACGCTCGTCCGGTGTCAGAAACCACTGGAAATGCACTTGCAGCGAAGGAAACGGGCTGAGCTCGAGGACTTCCGGTGCTCGTCCCAAGAAAACGCGAGCGGGAATGCCCCGGACTCAGTTTTCTCGTCCTGGGGTAAAAAGCGGTCCCCCGACGGTTTCTTCCCTTTGCTCCGTATTGGTCATAAGTCTTTCGATCTTCGGGTCTCGTGCTCCGAGGACTTCAACCCACACTCCTGGCATGCTCCCTGACACGTTTTCCGGAGGTATAGGTCGGGAAGCGAGCTCGTTGGAGGGAGAACTGTGGTGCGACCCAAAACGGTCCAAAAGATGGCCGAAGCTTCCAACGAGTGGCGAACGCTCGTCCGGTGTCAGAAACCACTGGAAATGCACTTGCAGCGAAGGAAACGGGCTGAGCTCGAGGACTTCCGGTGCTCGTCCCAAGAAAACGCGAGCGGGAATGCCCCGGACTCAGTTTTCTCGTCCTGGGGTAAAAAGCGGTCCCCCGACGGTTTCTTCCCTTTGCTCCGTATTGGTCATAAGTCTTTCGATCTTCGGGTCTCGTGCTCCGAGGACTTCAACCCACACTCCTGGCATGCTCCCTGACACGTTTTCCGGAGGTATAGGTCGGGAAGCGAGCTCGTTGGAGGGAGAACTGTGGTGCGACCCAAAACGGTCCAAAAGATGGCCGAAGCTTCCAACGAGTGGCGAACGCTCGTCCGGTGTCAGAAACCACTGGAAATGCACTTGCAGCGAAGGAAACGGGCTGAGCTCGAGGACTTCCGGTGCTCGTCCCAAGAAAACGCGAGCGGGAATGCCCCGGACTCAGTTTTCTCGTCCTGGGGTAAAAAGCGGTCCCCCGACGGTTTCTTCCCTTTGCTCCGTATTGGTCATAAGTCTTTCGATCTTCGGGTCTCGTGCTCCGAGGACTTCAACCCACACTCCTGGCATGCTCCCTGACACGTTTTCCGGAGGTATAGGTCGGGAAGCGAGCTCGTTGGAGGGAGAACTGTGGTGCGACCCAAAACGGTCCAAAAGATGGCCGAAGCTTCCAACGAGTGGCGAACGCTCGTCCGGTGTCAGAAACCACTGGAAATGCACTTGCAGCGAAGGAAACGGGCTGAGCTCGAGGACTTCCGGTGCTCGTCCCAAGAAAACGCGAGCGGGAATGCCCCGGACTCAGTTTTCTCGTCCTGGGGTAAAAAGCGGTCCCCCGACGGTTTCTTCCCTTTGCTCCGTATTGGTCATAAGTCTTTCGATCTTCGGGTCTCGTGCTCCGAGGACTTCAACCCACACTCCTGGCATGCTCCCTGACACGTTTTCCGGAGGTATAGGTCGGGAAGCGAGCTCGTTGGAGGAAGAACTGTGGTGCGACCCAAAACGGTCCAAAAGATGGCCGAAGCTTCCAACGAGTGGCGAACGCTCGTCCGGTGTCAGAAACCACTGGAAATGCACTTGCAGCGAAGGAAACGGGCTGAGCTCGAGGACTTCCGGTGCTCGTCCCAAGAAAACGCGAGCGGGAATGCCCCGGACTCAGTTTTCTCGTCCTGGGGTAAAAAGCGGTCCCCCGACGGTTTCTTCCCTTTGCTCCGTATTGGTCATAAGTCTTTCGATCTTCGGGTCTCGTGCTCCGAGGACTTCAACCCACACTCCTGGCATGCTCCCTGACACGTTTTCCGGAGGTATAGGTCGGGAAGCGAGCTCGTTGGAGGGAGAACTGTGGTGCGACCCAAAACGGTCCAAAAGATGGCCGAAGCTTCCAACGAGTGGCGAACGCTCGTCCGGTGTCAGAAACCACTGGAAATGCACTTGCAGCGAAGGAAACGGGCTGAGCTCGAGGACTTCCGGTGCTCGTCCCAAGAAAACGCGAGCGGGAATGCCCCGGACTCAGTTTTCTCGTCCTGGGGTAAAAAGCGGTCCCCCGACGGTTTCTTCCCTTTGCTCCGTATTGGTCATAAGTCTTTCGATCTTCGGGTCTCGTGCTCCGAGGACTTCAACCCACACTCCTGGCATGCTCCCTGACACGTTTTCCGGAGGTATAGGTCGGGAAGCGAGCTCGTTGGAGGGAGAACTGTGGTGCGACCCAAAACGGTCCAAAAGATGGCCGAAGCTTCCAACGAGTGGCGAACGCTCGTCCGGTGTCAGAAACCACTGGAAATGCACTTGCAGCGAAGGAAACGGGCTGAGCTCGAGGACTTCCGGTGCTCGTCCCAAGAAAACGCGAGCGGGAATGCCCCGGACTCAGTTTTCTCGTCCTGGGGTAAAAAGCGGTCCCCCGACGGTTTCTTCCCTTTGCTCCGTATTGGTCATAAGTCTTTCGATCTTCGGGTCTCGTGCTCCGAGGACTTCAACCCACACTCCTGGCATGCTCCCTGACACGTTTTCCGGAGGTATAGGTCGGGAAGCGAGCTCGTTGGAGGGAGAACTGTGGTGCGACCCAAAACGGTCCAAAAGATGGCCGAAGCTTCCAACGAGTGGCGAACGCTCGTCCGGTGTCAGAAACCACTGGAAATGCACTTGCAGCGAAGGAAACGGGCTGAGCTCGAGGACTTCCGGTGCTCGTCCCAAGAAAACGCGAGCGGGAATGCCCCGGACTCAGTTTTCTCGTCCTGGGGTAAAAAGCGGTCCCCCGACGGTTTCTTCCCTTTGCTCCGTATTGGTCATAAGTCTTTCGATCTTCGGGTCTCGTGCTCCGAGGACTTCAACCCACACTCCTGGCATGCTCCATGACACGTTTTCCGGAGGTATAGGTCGGGAAGCGAGCTCGTTGGAGGGAGAACTGTGGTGCGACCCAAAACGGTCCAAAAGATGGCCGAAGCTTCCAACGAGTGGCGAACGCTCGTCCGGTGTCAGAAACCACTGGAAATGCACTTGCAGCGAAGGAAACGGGCTGAGCTCGAGGACTTCCGGTGCTCGTCCCAAGAAAACGCGAGCGGGAATGCCCCGGACTCAGTTTTCTCGTCCTGGGGTAAAAAGCGGTCCCCCGACGGTTTCTTCCCTTTGCTCCGTATTGGTCATAAGTCTTTCGATCTTCGGGTCTCGTGCTCCGAGGACTTCAACCCACACTCCTGGCATGCTCCCTGACACGTTTTCCGGAGGTATAGGTCGGGAAGCGAGCTCGTTGGAGGGAGAACTGTGGTGCGACCCAAAACGGTCCAAAAGATGGCCGAAGCTTCCAACGAGTGGCGAACGCTCGTCCGGTGTCAGAAACCACTGGAAATGCACTTGCAGCGAAGGAAACGGGCTGAGCTCGAGGACTTCCGGTGCTCGTCCCAAGAAAACGCGAGCGGGAATGCCCCGGACTCAGTTTTCTCGTCCTGGGGTAAAAAGCGGTCCCCCGACGGTTTCTTCCCTTTGCTCCGTATTGGTCATAAGTCTTTCGATCTTCGGGTCTCGTGCTCCGAGGACTTCAACCCACACTCCTGGCATGCTCCCTGACACGTTTTCCGGAGGTATAGGTCGGGAAGCGAGCTCGTTGGAGGGAGAACTGTGGTGCGACCCAAAACGGTCCAAAAGATGGCCGAAGCTTCCAACGAGTGGCGAACGCTCGTCCGGTGTCAGAAACCACTGGAAATGCACTTGCAGCGAAGGAAACGGGCTGAGCTCGAGGACTTCCGGTGCTCGTCCCAAGAAAACGCGAGCGGGAATGCCCCGGACTCAGTTTTCTCGTCCTGGGGTAAAAAGCGGTCCCCCGACGGTTTCTTCCCTTTGCTCCGTATTGGTCATAAGTCTTTCGATCTTCGGGTCTCGTGCTCCGAGGACTTCAACCCACACTCCTGGCATGCTCCCTGACACGTTTTCCGGAGGTATAGGTCGGGAAGCGAGCTCGTTGGAGGGAGAACTGTGGTGCGACCCAAAACGGTCCAAAAGATGGCCGAAGCTTCCAACGAGTGGCGAACGCTCGTCCGGTGTCAGAAACCACTGGAAATGCACTTGCAGCGAAGGAAACGGGCTGAGCTCGAGGACTTCCGGTGCTCGTCCCAAGAAAACGCGAGCGGGAATGCCCCGGACTCAGTTTTCTCGTCCTGGGGTAAAAAGCGGTCCCCCGACGGTTTCTTCCCTTTGCTCCGTATTGGTCATAAGTCTTTCGATCTTCGGGTCTCGTGCTCCGAGGACTTCAACCCACACTCCTGGCATGCTCCCTGACACGTTTTCCGGAGGTATAGGTCGGGAAGCGAGCTCGTTGGAGGGAGAACTGTGGTGCGACCCAAAACGGTCCAAAAGATGGCCGAAGCTTCCAACGAGTGGCGAACGCTCGTCCGGTGTCAGAAACCACTGGAAATGCACTTGCAGCGAAGGAAACGGGCTGAGCTCGAGGACTTCCGGTGCTCGTCCCAAGAAAACGCGAGCGGGAATGCCCCGGACTCAGTTTTCTCGTCCTGGGGTAAAAAGCGGTCCCCCGACGGTTTCTTCCCTTTGCTCCGTATTGGTCATAAGTCTTTCGATCTTCGGGTCTCGTGCTCCGAGGACTTCAACCCACACTCCTGGCATGCTCCCTGACACGTTTTCCGGAGGTATAGGTCGGGAAGCGAGCTCGTTGGAGGGAGAACTGTGGTGCGACCCAAAACGGTCCAAAAGATGGCCGAAGCTTCCAACGAGTGGCGAACGCTCGTCCGGTGTCAGAAACCACTGGAAATGCACTTGCAGCGAAGGAAACGGGCTGAGCTCGAGGACTTCCGGTGCTCGTCCCAAGAAAACGCGAGCGGGAATGCCCCGGACTCAGTTTTCTCGTCCTGGGGTAAAAAGCGGTCCCCCGACGGTTTCTTCCCTTTGCTCCGTATTGGTCATAAGTCTTTCGATCTTCGGGTCTCGTGCTCCGAGGACTTCAACCCACACTCCTGGCATGCTCCCTGACACGTTTTCCGGAGGTATAGGTCGGGAAGCGAGCTCGTTGGAGGGAGAACTGTGGTGCGACCCAAAACGGTCCAAAAGATGGCCGAAGCTTCCAACGAGTGGCGAACGCTCGTCCGGTGTCAGAAACCACTGGAAATGCACTTGCAGCGAAGAAAACGGGCTGAGCTCGAGGACTTCCGGTGCTCGTCCCAAGAAAACGCGAGCGGGAATGCCCCGGACTCAGTTTTCTCGTCCTGGGGTAAAAAGCGGTCCCCCGACGGTTTCTTCCCTTTGCTCCGTATTGGTCATAAGTCTTTCGATCTTCGGGTCTCGTGCTCCGAGGACTTCAACCCACACTCCTGGCATGCTCCCTGACACGTTTTCCGGAGGTATAGGTCGGGAAGCGAGCTCGTTGGAGGGAGAACTGTGGTGCGACCCAAAACGGTCCAAAAGATGGCCGAAGCTTCCAACGAGTGGCGAACGCTCGTCCGGTGTCAGAAACCACTGGAAATGCACTTGCAGCGAAGGAAACGGGCTGAGCTCGAGGACTTCCGGTGCTCGTCCCAAGAAAACGCGAGCGGGAATGCCCCGGACTCAGTTTTCTCGTCCTGGGGTAAAAAGCGGTCCCCCGACGGTTTCTTCCCTTTGCTCCGTATTGGTCATAAGTCTTTCGATCTTCGGGTCTCGTGCTCCGAGGACTTCAACCCACACTCCTGGCATGCTCCCTGACACGTTTTCCGGAGGTATAGGTCGGGAAGCGAGCTCGTTGGAGGGAGAACTGTGGTGCGACCCAAAACGGTCCAAAAGATGGCCGAAGCTTCCAACGAGTGGCGAACGCTCGTCCGGTGTCAGAAACCACTGGAAATGCACTTGCAGCGAAGGAAACGGGCTGAGCTCGAGGACTTCCGGTGCTCGTCCCAACAAAACGCGAGCGGGAATGCCCCGGACTCAGTTTTCTCGTCCTGGGGTAAAAAGCGGTCCCCCGACGGTTTCTTCCCTTTGCTCCGTATTGGTCATAAGTCTTTCGATCTTCGGGTCTCGTGCTCCGAGGACTTCAACCCACACTCCTGGCATGCTCCCTGACACGTTTTCCGGAGGTATAGGTCGGGAAGCGAGCTCGTTGGAGGGAGAACTGTGGTGCGACCCAAAACGGTCCAAAAGATGGCCGAAGCTTCCAACGAGTGGCGAACGCTCGTCCGGTGTCAGAAACCACTGGAAATGCACTTGCAGCGAAGGAAACGGGCTGAGCTCGAGGACTTCCGGTGCTCGTCCCAAGAAAACGCGAGCGGGAATGCCCCGGACTCAGTTTTCTCGTCCTGGGGTAAAAAGCGGTCCCCCGACGGTTTCTTCCCTTTGCTCCGTATTGGTCATAAGTCTTTCGATCTTCGGGTCTCGTGCTTCGAGGACTTCAACCCACACTCCTGGCATGCTCCCTGACACGTTTTCCGGAGGTTTAGGTCGGGAAGCGAGCTCGTTGGAGGGAGAACTGTGGTGCGACCCAAAACGGTCCAAAAGATGGCCGAAGCTTCCAACGAGTGGCGAACGCTCGTCCGGTGTCAGAAACCACTGGAAATGCACTTGCAGCGAAGGAAACGGGCTGAGCTCGAGGACTTCCGGTGCTCGTCCCAAGAAAACGCGAGCGGGAATGCCCCGGACTCAGTTTTCTCGTCCTGGGGTAAAAAGCGGTCCCCCGACGGTTTCTTCCCTTTGCTCCGTATTGGTCATAAGTCTTTCGATCTTCGGGTCTCGTGCTCCGAGGACTTCAACCCACACTCCTGGCATGCTCCCTGACACGTTTTCCGGAGGTATAGGTCGGGAAGCGAGCTCGTTGGAGGGAGAACTGTGGTGCGACCCAAAACGGTCCAAAAGATGGCCGAAGCTTCCAACGAGTGGCGAACGCTCGTCCGGTGTCAGAAACCACTGGAAATGCACTTGCAGCGAAGGAAACGGGCTGAGCTCGAGGACTTCCGGTGCTCGTCCCAAGAAAACGCGAGCGGGAATGCCCCGGACTCAGTTTTCTCGTCCTGGGGTAAAAAGCGGTCCCCCGACGGTTTCTTCCCTTTGCTCCGTATTGGTCATAAGTCTTTCGATCTTCGGGTCTCGTGCTCCGAGACTTCAACCCACACTCCTGGCATGCTCCCTGACACGTTTTCCGGAGGTATAGGTCGGGAAGCGAGCTCGTTGGAGGGAGAACTGTGGTGCGACCCAAAACGGTCCAAAAGATGGCCGAAGCTTCCAACGAGTGGCGAACGCTCGTCCGGTGTCAGAAACCACTGGAAATGCACTTGCAGCGAAGGAAACGGGCTGAGCTCGAGGACTTCCGGTGCTCGTCCCAAGAAAACGCGAGCGGGAATGCCCCGGACTCAGTTTTCTCGTCCTGGGGTAAAAAGCGGTCCCCCGACGGTTTCTTCCCTTTGCTCCGTATTGGTCATAAGTCTTTCGATCTTCGGGTCTCGTGCTCCGAGGACTTCAACCCACACTCCTGGCATGCTCCCTGACACGTTTTCCGGAGGTATAGGTCGGGAAGCGAGCTCGTTGGAGGGAGAACTGTGGTGCGACCCAAAACGGTCCAAAAGATGGCCGAAGCTTCCAACGAGTGGCGAACGCTCGTCCGGTGTCAGAAACCACTGGAAATGCACTTGCAGCGAAGGAAACGGGCTGAGCTCGAGGACTTCCGGTGCTCGTCCCAACAAAACGCGAGCGGGAATGCCCCGGACTCAGTTTTCTCGTCCTGGGGTAAAAAGCGGTCCCCCGACGGTTTCTTCCCTTTGCTCCGTATTGGTCATAAGTCTTTCGATCTTCGGGTCTCGTGCTCCGAGGACTTCAACCCACACTCCTGGCATGCTCCCTGACACGTTTTCCGGAGGTATAGGTCGGGAAGCGAGCTCGTTGGAGGGAGAACTGTGGTGCGACCCAAAACGGTCCAAAAGATGGCCGAAGCTTCCAACGAGTGGCGAACGCTCGTCCGGTGTCAGAAACCACTGGAAATGCACTTGCAGCGAAGGAAACGGGCTGAGCTCGAGGACTTCCGGTGCTCGTCCCAAGAAAACGCGAGCGGGAATGCCCCGGACTCAGTTTTCTCGTCCTGGGGTAAAAAGCGGTCCCCCGACGGTTTCTTCCCTTTGCTCCGTATTGGTCATAAGTCTTTCGATCTTCGGGTCTCGTGCTCCGAGGACTTCAACCCACACTCCTGGCATGCTCCCTGACACGTTTTCCGGAGGTATAGGTCGGGAAGCGAGCTCGTTGGAGGGAGAACTGTGGTGCGACCCAAAACGGTCCAAAAGATGGCCGAAGCTTCCAACGAGTGGCGAACGCTCGTCCGGTGTCAGAAACCACTGGAAATGCACTTGCAGCGAAGGAAACGGGCTGAGCTCGAGGACTTCCGGTGCTCGTCCCAAGAAAACGCGAGCGGGAATGCCCCGGACTCAGTTTTCTCGTCCTGGGGTAAAAAGCGGTCCCCCGACGGTTTCTTCCCTTTGCTCCGTATTGGTCATAAGTCTTTCGATCTTCGGGTCTCGTGCTCCGAGGACTTCAACCCACACTCCTGGCATGCTCCCTGACACGTTTTCCGGAGGTATAGGTCGGGAAGCGAGCTCGTTGGAGGGAGAACTGTGGTGCGACCCAAAACGGTCCAAAAGATGGCCGAAGCTTCCAACGAGTGGCGAACGCTCGTCCGGTGTCAGAAACCACTGGAAATGCACTTGCAGCGAAGGAAACGGGCTGAGCTCGAGGACTTCCGGTGCTCGTCCCAAGAAAACGCGAGCGGGAATGCCCCGGACTCAGTTTTCTCGTCCTGGGGTAAAAAGCGGTCCCCCGACGGTTTCTTCCCTTTGCTCCGTATTGGTCATAAGTCTTTCGATCTTCGGGTCTCGTGCTTCGAGGACTTCAACCCACACTCCTGGCATGCTCCCTGACACGTTTTCCGGAGGTTTAGGTCGGGAAGCGAGCTCGTTGGAGGGAGAACTGTGGTGCGACCCAAAACGGTCCAAAAGATGGCCGAAGCTTCCAACGAGTGGCGAATGCTCGTCCGGTGTCAGAAACCACTGGAAATGCACTTGCAGCGAAGGAAACGGGCTGAGCTCGCGGACTTCCGGTGCTCGTCCCAAGAAAACGCGAGCGGGAATGCCCCGGACTCAGTTTTCTCGTCCTGGGGTAAAAAGCGGTCCCCCGACGGTTTCTTCCCTTTGCTCCGTATTGGTCATAAGTCTTTCGATCTTCGGGTCTCGTGCTCCGAGGACTTCAACCCACACTCCTGGCATGCTCCCTGACACGTTTTCCGGAGGTATAGGTCGGGAAGCGAGCTCGTTGGAGGGAGAACTGTGGTGCGACCCAAAACGGTCCAAAAGATGGCCGAAGCTTCCAACGAGTGGCGAACGCTCGTTCGGTGTCAGAAACCACTGGAAATGCACTTGCAGCGAAGGAAACGGGCTGAGCTCGAGGACTTCCGGTGCTCGTCCCAAGAAAACGCGAGCGGGAATGCCCCGGACTCAGTTTTCTCGTCCTGGGGTAAAAAGCGGTCCCCCGACGGTTTCTTCCCTTTGCTCCGTATTGGTCATAAGTCTTTCGATCTTCGGGTCTCGTGCTCCGAGGACTTCAACCCACACTCCTGGCATGCTCCCTGACACGTTTTCCGGAGGTATAGGTCGGGAAGCGAGCTCGTTGGAGGGAGAACTGTGGTGCGACCCAAAACGGTCCAAAAGATGGCCGAAGCTTCCAACGAGTGGCGAACGCTCGTCCGGTGTCAGAAACCACTGGAAATGCACTTGCAGCGAAGGAAACGGGCTGAGCTCGAGGACTTCCGGTGCTCGTCCCAAGAAAACGCGAGCGGGAATGCCCCGGACTCAGTTTTCTCGTCCTGGGGTAAAAAGCGGTCCCCCGACGGTTTCTTCCCTTTGCTCCGTATTGGTCATAAGTCTTTCGATCTTCGGGTCTCGTTCTCCGAGGACTTCAACCCACACTCCTGGCATGCTCCCTGACACGTTTTCCGGAGGTATAGGTCGGGAAGCGAGCTCGTTGGAGGGAGAACTGTGGTGCGACCCAAAACGGTCCAAAAGATGGCCGAAGCTTCCAACGAGTGGCGAATGCTCGTCCGGTGTCAGAAACCACTGGAAATGCACTTGCAGCGAAGGAAACGGGCTGAGCTCGCGGACTTCCGGTGCTCGTCCCAAGAAAACGCGAGCGGGAATGCCCCGGACTCAGTTTTCTCGTCCTGGGGTAAAAAGCGGTCCCCCGACGGTTTCTTCCCTTTGCTCCGTATTGGTCATAAGTCTTTCGATCTTCGGGTCTCGTGCTCCGAGGACTTCAACCCACACTCCTGGCATGCTCCCTGACACGTTTTCCGGAGGTATAGGTCGGGAAGCGAGCTCGTTGGAGGGAGAACTGTGGTGCGACCCAAAACGGTCCAAAAGATGGCCGAAGCTTCCAACGAGTGGCGAACGCTCGTCCGGTGTCAGAAACCACTGGAAATGCACTTGCAGCGAAGGAAACGGGCTGAGCTCGAGGACTTCCGGTGCTCGTCCCAAGAAAACGCGAGCGGGAATGCCCCGGACTCAGTTTTCTCGTCCTGGGGTAAAAAGCGGTCCCCCGACGGTTTCTTCCCTTTGCTCCGTATTGGTCATAAGTCTTTCGATCTTCGGGTCTCGTGCTCCGAGGACTTCAACCCACACTCCTGGCATGCTCCCTGACACGTTTTCCGGAGGTATAGGTCGGGAAGCGAGCTCGTTGGAGGGAGAACTGTGGTGCGACCCAAAACGGTCCAAAAGATGGCCGAAGCTTCCAACGAGTGGCGAACGCTCGTCCGGTGTCAGAAACCACTGGAAATGCACTTGCAGCGAAGGAAACGGGCTGAGCTCGAGGACTTCCGGTGCTCGTCCCAACAAAACGCGAGCGGGAATGCCCCGGACTCAGTTTTCTCGTCCTGGGGTAAAAAGCGGTCCCCCGACGGTTTCTTCCCTTTGCTCCGTATTGGTCATAAGTCTTTCGATCTTCGGGTCTCGTGCTCCGAGGACTTCAACCCACACTCCTGGCATGCTCCCTGACACGTTTTCCGGAGGTATAGGTCGGGAAGCGAGCTCGTTGGAGGGAGAACTGTGGTGCGACCCAAAACGGTCCAAAAGATGGCCGAAGCTTCCAACGAGTGGCGAACGCTCGTCCGGTGTCAGAAACCACTGGAAATGCACTTGCAGCGAAGGAAACGGGCTGAGCTCGAGGACTTCCGGTGCTCGTCCCAAGAAAACGCGAGCGGGAATGCCCCGGACTCAGTTTTCTCGTCCTGGGGTAAAAAGCGGTCCCCCGACGGTTTCTTCCCTTTGCTCCGTATTGGTCATAAGTCTTTCGATCTTCGGGTCTCGTGCTCCGAGGACTTCAACCCACACTCCTGGCATGCTCCCTGACACGTTTTCCGGAGGTATAGGTCGGGAAGCGAGCTCGTTGGAGGGAGAACTGTGGTGCGACCCAAAACGGTCCAAAAGATGGCCGAAGCTTCCAACGAGTGGCGAACGCTCGTCCGGTGTCAGAAACCACTGGAAATGCACTTGTAGCGAAGGAAACGGGCTGAGCTCGAGGACTTCCGGTGCTCGTCCCAAGAAAACGCGAGCGGGAATGCCCCGGACTCAGTTTTCTCGTCCTGGGGTAAAAAGCGGTCCCCCGACGGTTTCTTCCCTTTGCTCCGTATTGGTCATAAGTCTTTCGATCTTCGGGTCTCGTGCTCCGAGGACTTCAACCCACACTCCTGGCATGCTCCCTGACACGTTTTCCGGAGGTATAGGTCGGGAAGCGAGCTCGTTGGAGGGAGAACTGTGGTGCGACCCAAAACGGTCCAAAAGATGGCCGAAGCTTCCAACGAGTGGCGAACGCTCGTCCGGTGTCAGAAACCACTGGAAATGCACTTGCAGCGAAGGAAACGGGCTGAGCTCGAGGACTTCCGGTGCTCGTCCCAAGAAAACGCGAGCGGGAATGCCCCGGACTCAGTTTTCTCGTCCTGGGGTAAAAAGCGGTCCCCCGACGGTTTCTTCCCTTTGCTCCGTATTGGTCATAAGTCTTTCGATCTTCGGGTCTCGTTCTCCGAGGACTTCAACCCACACTCCTGGCATGCTCCCTGACACGTTTTCCGGAGGTATAGGTCGGGAAGCGAGCTCGTTGGAGGGAGAACTGTGGTGCGACCCAAAACGGTCCAAAAGATGGCCGAAGCTTCCAACGAGTGGCGAACGCTCGTCCGGTGTCAGAAACCACTGGAAATGCACTTGCAGCGAAGGAAACGGGCTGAGCTCGAGGACTTCCGATGCTCGTCCCAAGAAAACGCGAGCGGGAATGCCCCGGACTCAGTTTTCTCGTCCTGGGGTAAAAAGCGGTCCCCCGACGGTTTCTTCCCTTTGCTCCGTATTGGTCATAAGTCTTTCGATCTTCGGGTCTCGTGCTCCGAGGACTTCAACCCACACTCCTGGCATGCTCCCTGACACGTTTTCCGGAGGTATAGGTCGGGAAGCGAGCTCGTTGGAGGGAGAACTGTGGTGCGACCCAAAACGGTCCAAAAGATGGCCGAAGCTTCCAACGAGTGGCGAACGCTCGTCCGGTGTCAGAAACCACTGGAAATGCACTTGCAGCGAAGGAAACGGGCTGAGCTCGAGGACTTCCGGTGCTCGTCCCAAGAAAACGCGAGCGGGAATGCCCCGGACTCAGTTTTCTCGTCCTGGGGTAAAAAGCGGTCCCCCGACGGTTTCTTCCCTTTGCTCCGTATTGGTCATAAGTCTTTCGATCTTCGGGTCTCGTGCTCCGAGGACTTCAACCCACACTCCTGGCATGCTCCCTGACACGTTTTCCGGAGGTATAGGTCGGGAAGCGAGCTCGTTGGAGGGAGAACTGTGGTGCGACCCAAAACGGTCCAAAAGATGGCCGAAGCTTCCAACGAGTGGCGAACGCTCGTCCGGTGTCAGAAACCACTGGAAATGCACTTGCAGCGAAGGAAACGGGCTGAGCTCGAGGACTTCCGGTGCTCGTCCCAAGAAAACGCGAGCGGGAATGCCCCGGACTCAGTTTTCTCGTCCTGGGGTAAAAAGCGGTCCCCCGACGGTTTCTTCCCTTTGCTCCGTATTGGTCATAAGTCTTTCGATCTTCGGGTCTCGTGCTCCGAGGACTTCAACCCACACTCCTGGCATGCTCCCTGACACGTTTTCCGGAGGTATAGGTCGGGAAGCGAGCTCGTTGGAGGGAGAACTGTGGTGCGACCCAAAACGGTCCAAAAGATGGCCGAAGCTTCCAACGAGTGGCGAACGCTCGTCCGGTGTCAGAAACCACTGGAAATGCACTTGCAGCGAAGGAAACGGGCTGAGCTCGAGGACTTCCGGTGCTCGTCCCAAGAAAACGCGAGCGGGAATGCCCCGGACTCAGTTTTCTCGTCCTGGGGTAAAAAGCGGTCCCCCGACGGTTTCTTCCCTTTGCTCCGTATTGGTCATAAGTCTTTCGATCTTCGGGTCTCGTGCTCCGAGGACTTCAACCCACACTCCTGGCATGCTCCCTGACACGTTTTCCGGAGGTATAGGTCGGGAAGCGAGCTCGTTGGAGGGAGAACTGTGGTGCGACCCAAAACGGTCCAAAAGATGGCCGAAGCTTCCAACGAGTGGCGAACGCTCGTCCGGTGTCAGAAACCACTGGAAATGCACTTGCAGCGAAGGAAACGGGCTGAGCTCGAGGACTTCCGGTGCTCGTCCCAAGAAAACGCGAGCGGGAATGCCCCGGACTCAGTTTTCTCGTCCTGGGGTAAAAAGCGGTCCCCCGACGGTTTCTTCCCTTTGCTCCGTATTGGTCATAAGTCTTTCGATCTTCGGGTCTCGTGCTCCGAGGACTTCAACCCACACTCCTGGCATGCTCCCTGACACGTTTTCCGGAGGTATAGGTCGGGAAGCGAGCTCGTTGGAGGGAGAACTGTGGTGCGACCCAAAACGGTCCAAAAGATGGCCGAAGCTTCCAACGAGTGGCGAACGCTCGTCCGGTGTCAGAAACCACTGGAAATGCACTTGCAGCGAAGGAAACGGGCTGAGCTCGAGGACTTCCGGTGCTCGTCCCACGAAAACGCGAGCGGGAATGCCCCGGACTCAGTTTTCTCGTCCTGGGGTAAAAAGCGGTCCCCCGACGGTTTCTTCCCTTTGCTCCGTATTGGTCATAAGTCTTTCGATCTTCGGGTCTCGTGCTCCGAGGACTTCAACCCACACTCCTGGCATGCTCCCTGACACGTTTTCCGGAGGTATAGGTCGGGAAGCGAGCTCGTTGGAGGGAGAACTGTGGTGCGACCCAAAACGGTCCAAAAGATGGCCGAAGCTTCCAACGAGTGGCGAACGCTCGTCCGGTGTCAGAAACCACTGGAAATGCACTTGCAGCGAAGGAAACGGGCTGAGCTCGAGGACTTCCGGTGCTCGTCCCAAGAAAACGCGAGCGGGAATGCCCCGGACTCAGTTTTCTCGTCCTGGGGTAAAAAGCGGTCCCCCGACGGTTTCTTCCCTTTGCTCCGTATTGGTCATAAGTCTTTCGATCTTCGGGTCTCGTTCTCCGAGGACTTCAACCCACACTCCTGGCATGCTCCCTGACACGTTTTCCGGAGGTATAGGTCGGGAAGCGAGCTCGTTGGAGGGAGAACTGTGGTGCGACCCAAAACGGTCCAAAAGATGGCCGAAGCTTCCAACGAGTGGCGAACGCTCGTCCGGTGTCAGAAACCACTGGAAATGCACTTGCAGCGAAGGAAACGGGCTGAGCTCGAGGACTTCCGGTGCTCGTCCCAAGAAAACGCGAGCGGGAATGCCCCGGACTCAGTTTTCTCGTCCTGGGGTAAAAAGCGGTCCCCCGACGGTTTCTTCCCTTTGCTCCGTATTGGTCATAAGTCTTTCGATCTTCGGGTCTCGTGCTCCGAGGACTTCAACCCACACTCCTGGCATGCTCCCTGACACGTTTTCCGGAGGTATAGGTCGGGAAGCGAGCTCGTTGGAGGGAGAACTGTGGTGCGACCCAAAACGGTCCAAAAGATGGCCGAAGCTTCCAACGAGTGGCGAACGCTCGTCCGGTGTCAGAAACCACTGGAAATGCACTTGCAGCGAAGGAAACGGGCTGAGCTCGAGGACTTCCGGTGCTCGTCCCAAGAAAACGCGAGCGGGAATGCCCCGGACTCAGTTTTCTCGTCCTGGGGTAAAAAGCGGTCCCCCGACGGTTTCTTCCCTTTGCTCCGTATTGGTCATAAGTCTTTCGATCTTCGGGTCTCGTGCTCCGAGGACTTCAACCCACACTCCTGGCATGCTCCCTGACACGTTTTCCGGAGGTATAGGTCGGGAAGCGAGCTCGTTGGAGGGAGAACTGTGGTGCGACCCAAAACGGTCCAAAAGATGGCCGAAGCTTCCAACGAGTGGCGAACGCTCGTCCGGTGTCAGAAACCACTGGAAATGCACTTGCAGCGAAGGAAACGGGCTGAGCTCGAGGACTTCCGGTGCTCGTCCCAAGAAAACGCGAGCGGGAATGCCCCGGACTCAGTTTTCTCGTCCTGGGGTAAAAAGCGGTCCCCCGACGGTTTCTTCCCTTTGCTCCGTATTGGTCATAAGTCTTTCGATCTTCGGGTCTCGTGCTCCGAGGACTTCAACCCACACTCCTGGCATGCTCCCTGACACGTTTTCCGGAGGTATAGGTCGGGAAGCGAGCTCGTTGGAGGGAGAACTGTGGTGCGACCCAAAACGGTCCAAAAGATGGGCGAAGCTTCCAACGAGTGGCGAACGCTCGTCCGGTGTCAGAAACCACTGGAAATGCACTTGCAGCGAAGGAAACGGGCTGAGCTCGAGGACTTCCGGTGCTCGTCCCAAGAAAACGCGAGCGGGAATGCCCCGGACTCAGTTTTCTCGTCCTGGGGTAAAAAGCGGTCCCCCGACGGTTTCTTCCCTTTGCTCCGTATTGGTCATAAGTCTTTCGATCTTCGGGTCTCGTGCTCCGAGGACTTCAACCCACACTCCTGGCATGCTCCCTGACACGTTTTCCGGAGGTATAGGTCGGGAAGCGAGCTCGTTGGAGGGAGAACTGTGGTGCGACCCAAAACGGTCCAAAAGATGGCCGAAGCTTCCAACGAGTGGCGAACGCTCGTCCGGTGTCAGAAACCACTGGAAATGCACTTGCAGCGAAGGAAACGGGCTGAGCTCGAGGACTTCCGGTGCTCGTCCCAAGAAAACGCGAGCGGGAATGCCCCGGACTCAGTTTTCTCGTCCTGGGGTAAAAAGCGGTCCCCCGACGGTTTCTTCCCTTTGCTCCGTATTGGTCATAAGTCTTTCGATCTTCGGGTCTCGTTCTCCGAGGACTTCAACCCACACTCCTGGCATGCTCCCTGACACGTTTTCCGGAGGTATAGGTCGGGAAGCGAGCTCGTTGGAGGGAGAACTGTGGTGCGACCCAAAACGGTCCAAAAGATGGCCGAAGCTTCCAACGAGTGGCGAATGCTCGTCCGGTGTCAGAAACCACTGGAAATGCACTTGCAGCGAAGGAAACGGGCTGAGCTCGAGGACTTCCGGTGCTCGTCCCAAGAAAACGCGAGCGGGAATGCCCCGGACTCAGTTTTCTCGTCCTGGGGTAAAAAGCGGTCCCCCGACGGTTTCTTCCCTTTGCTCCGTATTGGTCATAAGTCTTTCGATCTTCGGGTCTCGTGCTCCGAGGACTTCAACCCACACTCCTGGCATGCTCCCTGACACGTTTTCCGGAGGTATAGGTCGGGAAGCGAGCTCGTTGGAGGGAGAACTGTGGTGCGACCCAAAACGGTCCAAAAGATGGCCGAAGCTTCCAACGAGTGGCGAACGCTCGTCCGGTGTCAGGAACCACTGGAATTGCACTTGCAGCGAAGGAAACGGGCTGAGCTCGAGGACTTCCGGTGCTCGTCCCAAGAAAACGCGAGCGGGAATGCCCCGGACTCAGTTTTCTCGTCCTGGGGTAAAAAGCGGTCCCCCGACGGTTTCTTCCCTTTGCTCCGTATTGGTCATAAGTCTTTCGATCTTCGGGTCTCGTGCTCCGAGGACTTCAACCCACACTCCTGGCATGCTCCCTGACACGTTTTCCGGAGGTATAGGTCGGGAAGCGAGCTCGTTGGAGGGAGAACTGTGGTGCGACCCAAAACGGTCCAAAAGATGGGCGAAGCTTCCAACGAGTGGCGAACGCTCGTCCGGTGTCAGAAACCACTGGAAATGCACTTGCAGCGAAGGAAACGGGCTGAGCTCGAGGACTTCCGGTGCTCGTCCCAAGAAAACGCGAGCGGGAATGCCCCGGACTCAGTTTTCTCGTCCTGGGGTAAAAAGCGGTCCCCCGACGGTTTCTTCCCTTTGCTCCGTATTGGTCATAAGTCTTTCGATCTTCGGGTCTCGTGCTCCGAGGACTTCAACCCACACTCCTGGCATGCTCCCTGTCACGTTTTCCGGAGGTATAGGTCGGGAAGCGAGCTCGTTGGAGGGAGAACTGTGGTGCGACCCAAAACGGTCCAAAAGATGGCCGAAGCTTCCAACGAGTGGCGAACGCTCGTCCGGTGTCAGAAACCACTGGAAATGCACTTGCAGCGAAGGAAACGGGCTGAGCTAGAGGACTTCCGGTGCTTGTCCCAAGAAAACGCGAGCGGGAATGCCCCGGACTCAGTTTTCTCGTCCTGGGGTAAAAAGCGGTCCCCCGACGGTTTCTTCCCTTTGCTCCGTATTGGTCATAAGTCTTTCGATCTTCGGTTCTCGTGCTCCGAGGACTTCAACCCACACTCCTGGCATGCTCCCTGACACGTTTTCCGGAGGTATAGGTCGGGAAGCGAGCTCGTTGGAGGGAGAACTGTGGTGCGACCCAAAACGGTCCAAAAGATGGCCGAAGCTTCCAACGAGTGGCGAACGCTCGTCCGGTGTCAGAAACCACTGGAAATGCACTTGCAGCGAACGAAACGGGCTGAGCTCGAGGACTTCCGGTGCTCGTCCCAAGAAAACGCGAGCGGGAATGCCCCGGACTCAGTTTTCTCGTCCTGGGGTAAAAAGCGGTCCCCCGACGGTTTCTTCCCTTTGCTCCGTATTGGTCATAAGTCTTTCGATCTTCGGGTCTCGTGCTCCGAGGACTTCAACCCACACCCTGGCATGCTCCCTGACACGTTTTCTGGAGGTATAGGTCGGGAAGCGAGCTCGTTGGAGGGAGAACTGTGGTGCGACCCAAAACGGTCCAAAAGATGGCCGAAGCTTCCAACGAGTGGCGAACGCTCGTCCGGTGTCAGAAACCACTGGAAATGCACTTGCAGCGAAGGAAACGGGCTGAGCTCGAGGACTTCCGGTGCTCGTCCCAAGAAAACGCGAGCGGGAATGCCCCGGACTCAGTTTTCTCGTCCTGGGGTAAAAAGCGGTCCCCCGACGGTTTCTTCCCTTTGCTCCGTAATGGTCATAAGTCTTTCGATCTTCGGGTCTCGTGCTCCGAGAACTTCAACCCACACTCATGGCATGCTCCCTGAAAAGTTTTCCGGAGGTATAGGTCGGGAAGCGAGCTCGTTGGAGGGAGAACTGTGGTGCGACCCAAAACGGTCCAAAAGATGGCCGAAGCTTCCAACGAGTGGCGAACGCTCGTCCGGTGTAATAAACCACTGGAAATGCACTTGCAGCGAAGGAAACGGGCTGAGCTCGAGGACTTCCGGTGCTCGTCCCAAGAAAACGCGAGCGGGAATGCCCCGGACTCAGTTTTCTCGTCCTGGGGTAAAAAGCGGTCCCCCGACGGTTTCTTCCCTTTGCTCCGTATTGGTCATAAGTCTCTCGATCTTCGGGTCTCGTGCTCCGAGGACTTCAACCCACACTCCTGGCATGCTCCCTGACACGTTTTCCGGAGGTATAGGTCGGGAAGCGAGCTCGTTGGAGGGAGAACTGTGGTGCGACCCAAAACGGTCCAAAAGATGGCCGAAGCTTCCAACGAGTGGCGAACGCTCGTCCGGTGTCAGAAACCACTGGAAATGCACTTGCAGCGAAGGAAACGGGCTGAGCTCGAGGACTTCCGGTGCTCGTCCCAAGAAAACGCGAGCGGGAATGCCCCGGACTCAGTTTTCTCGTCCTGGGGTAAAAAGCGGTCCCCCGACGGTTTCTTCCCTTTGCTCCGTATTGGTCATAAGTCTTTCGATCTTCGGGTCTCGTGCTCCGAGGACTTCAACCCACACTCCTGGCATGCTCCCTGACACGTTTTCCGGAGGTATAGGTCGGGAAGCGAGCTCGTTGGAGGGAGAACTGTGGTGCGACCCAAAACGGTCCAAAAGATGGGCGAAGCTTCCAACGAGTGGCGAACGCTCGTCCGGTGTCAGAAACCACTGGAAATGCACTTGCAGCGAAGGAAACGGGCTGAGCTCGAGGACTTCCGGTGCTCGTCCCAAGAAAACGCGAGCGGGAATGCCCCGGACTCAGTTTTCTCGTCCTGGGGTAAAAAGCGGTCCCCCGACGGTTTCTTCCCTTTGCTCCGTATTGGTCATAAGTCTTTCGATCTTCGGGTCTCGTGCTCCGAGGACTTCAACCCACACTCCTGGCATGCTCCCTGACACGTTTTCCGGAGGTATAGGTCGGGAAGCGAGCTCGTTGGAGGGAGAACTGTGGTGCGACCCAAAACGGTCCAAAAGATGGCCGAAGCTTCCAACGAGTGGCGAACGCTCGTCCGGTGTCAGAAACCACTGGAAATGCACTTGCAGCGAAGGAAACGGGCTGAGCTAGAGGACTTCCGGTGCTTGTCCCAAGAAAACGCGAGCGGGAATGCCCCGGACTCAGTTTTCTCGTCCTGGGGTAAAAAGCGGTCCCCCGACGGTTTCTTCCCTTTGCTCCGTATTGGTCATAAGTCTTTCGATCTTCGGTTCTCGTGCTCCGAGGACTTCAACCCACACTCCTGGCATGCTCCCTGACACGTTTTCCGGAGGTATAGGTCGGGAAGCGAGCTCGTTGGAGGGAGAACTGTGGTGCGACCCAAAACGGTCCAAAAGATGGCCGAAGCTTCCAACGAGTGGCGAACGCTCGTCCGGTGTCAGAAACCACTGGAAATGCACTTGCAGCGAACGAAACGGGCTGAGCTCGAGGACTTCCGGTGCTCGTCCCAAGAAAACGCGAGCGGGAATGCCCCGGACTCAGTTTTCTCGTCCTGGGGTAAAAAGCGGTCCCCCGACGGTTTCTTCCCTTTGCTCCGTATTGGTCATAAGTCTTTCGATCTTCGGGTCTCGTGCTCCGAGGACTTCAACCCACACCCTGGCATGCTCCCTGACACGTTTTCTGGAGGTATAGGTCGGGAAGCGAGCTCGTTGGAGGGAGAACTGTGGTGCGACCCAAAACGGTCCAAAAGATGGCCGAAGCTTCCAACGAGTGGCGAACGCTCGTCCGGTGTCAGAAACCACTGGAAATGCACTTGCAGCAAAGGAAACGGGCTGAGCTCGAGGACTTCCGGTGCTCGTCCCAAGAAAACGCGAGCGGGAATGCCCCGGACTCAGTTTTCTCGTCCTGGGGTAAAAAGCGGTCCCCCGACGGTTTCTTCCCTTTGCTCCGTAATGGTCATAAGTCTTTCGATCTTCGGGTCTCGTGCTCCGAGAACTTCAACCCACACTCATGGCATGCTCCCTGACACGTTTTCCGGAGGTATAGGTCGGGAAGCGAGCTCGTTGGAGGGAGAACTGTGGTGCGACCCAAAACGGTCCAAAAGATGGCCGAAGCTTCCAACGAGTGGCGAACGCTCGTCCGGTGTAATAAACCACTGGAAATGCACTTGCAGCGAAGGAAACGGGCTGAGCTCGAGGACTTCCGGTGCTCGTCCCAAGAAAACGCGAGCGGGAATGCCCCGGACTCAGTTTTCTCGTCCTGGGGTAAAAAGCGGTCCCCCGACGGTTTCTTCCCTTTGCTCCGTATTGGTCATAAGTCTCTCGATCTTCGGGTCTCGTGCTCCGAGGACTTCAACCCACACTCCTGGCATGCTCCCTGACACGTTTTCCGGAGGTATAGGTCGGGAAGCGAGCTCGTTGGAGGGAGAACTGTGGTGCGACCCAAAACGGTCCAAAAGATGGCCGAAGCTTCCAACGAGTGGCGAACGCTCGTCCGGTGTCAGAAACCACTGGAAATGCACTTGCAGCGAAGGAAACGGGCTGAGCTCGAGGACTTCCGGTGCTCGTCCCAAGAAAACGCGAGCGGGAATGCCCCGGACTCAGTTTTCTCGTCCTGGGGTAAAAAGCGGTCCCCCGACGGTTTCTTCCCTTTGCTCCGTATTGGTCATAAGTCTTTCGATATTCGGGTCTCGTGCTCCGAGGACTTCAACCCACACTCCTGGCATGCTCCCTGACACGTTTTCCGGAGGTATAGGTCGGGAAGCGAGCTCGTTGGAGGGAGAACTGTGGTGCGACCCAAAACGGTCCAAAAGATGGCCGAAGCTTCCAACGAGTGGCGAACGCTCGTCCGGTGTCAGAAACCACTGGAAATGCACTTGCAGCGAAGGAAACGGGCTGAGCTCGAGGACTTCCGGTGCTCGTCCCAAGAAAACGCGAGCGGGAATGCCCCGGACTCAGTTTTCTCGTCCTGGGGTAAAAAGCGGTCCCCCGACGGTTTCTTCCCTTTGCTCCGTATTGGTCATAAGTCTTTCGATCTTCGGGTCTCGTGCTCCGAGGACTTCAACCCACACTCCTGGCATGCTCCCTGACACGTTTTCCGGAGGTATAGGTCGGGAAGCGAGCTCGTTGGAGGGAGAACTGTGGTGCGACCCAAAACGGTCCAAAAGATGGCCGAAGCTTCCAACGAGTGGCGAACGCTCGTCCGGTGTCAGAAACCACTGGAAATGCACTTGCAGCGAAGGAAACGGGCTGAGCTCGAGGACTTCCGGTGCTCGTCCCAAGAAAACGCGAGCGGGAATGCCCCGGACTCAGTTTTCTCGTCCTGGGGTAAAAAGCGGTCCCCCGACGGTTTCTTCCTTTTGCTCCGTATTGGTCATAAGTCTTTCGATCTTCGGGTCTCGTGCTCCGAGGACTTCAACCCACACTCCTGGCATGCTCCCTGACACGTTTTCTGGAGGTATAGGTCGGGAAGCGAGCTCGTTGGAGGGAGAACTGTGGTGCGACCCAAAACGGTCCAAAAGATGGCCGAAGCTTCCAACGAGTGGCGAACGCTCGTCCGGTGTCAGAAACCACTGGAAATGCATTTGCAGCGAAGGAAACGGGCTGAGCTCGAGGACTTCCGGTGCTCGTCCCAAGAAAACGCGAGCGGGAATGCCCCGGACTCAGTTTTCTCGTCCTGGGGTAAAAAGCGGTCCCCCGACGGTTTCTTCCCTTTGCTCCGTATTGGTCATAAGTCTTTCGATCTTCGGGTCTCGTGCTCCGAGGACTTCAACCCACACTCCTGGCATGCTCCCTGACACGTTTTCTGGAGGTATAGGTCGGGAAGCGAGCTCGTTGGAGGGAGAACTGTGGTGCGACCCAAAACGGTCCAAAAGATGGCCGAAGCTTCCAACGAGTGGCGAACGCTCGTCCGGTGTCAGAAACCACTGGAAATGCACTTGCAGCGAAGGAAACGGGCTGAGCTCGAGGACTTCCGGTGCTCGTCCCAAGAAAACGCGAGCGGGAATGCCCCGGACTCAGTTTTCTCGTCCTGGGGTAAAAAGCGGTCCCCCGACGGTTTCTTCCCTTTGCTCCGTATTGGTCATAAGTCTTTCGATCTTCGGGTCTCGTGCTCCGAGGACTTCAACCCACACTCCTGGCATGCTCCCTGACACGTTTTCCGGAGGTATAGGTCGGGAAGCGAGCTCGTTGGAGGGAGAACTGTGGTGCGACCCAAAACGGTCCAAAAGATGGCCGAAGCTTCCAACGAGTGGCGAACGCTCGTCCGGTGTCAGAAACCACTGGAAATGCACTTGCAGCGAAGGAAACGGGCTGAGCTAGAGGACTTCCGGTGCTTGTCCCAAGAAAACGCGAGCGGGAATGCCCCGGACTCAGTTTTCTCGTCCTGGGGTAAAAAGCGGTCCCCCGACGGTTTCTTCCCTTTGCTCCGTATTGGTCATAAGTCTTTCGATCTTCGGGTCTCGTGCTCCGAGGACTTCAACCCACACTCCTGGCATGCTCCCTGACACGTTTTCCGGAGGTATAGGTCGGGAAGCGAGCTCGTTGGAGGGAGAACTGTGGTGCGACCCAAAACGGTCCAAAAGATGGCCGAAGCTTCCAACGAGTGGCGAACGCTCGTCCGGTGTCAGAAACCACTGGAAATGCACTTGCAGCGAAGGAAACGGGCTGAGCTCGAGGACTTCCGGTGCTCGTCCCAAGAAAACGCGAGCGGGAATGCCCCGGACTCAGTTTTCTCGTCCTGGGGTAAAAAGCGGTCCCCCGACGGTTTCTTCCCTTTGCTCCGTATTGGTCGTAAGTCTTTCGATCTTCGGGTCTCGTGCTCCAAGGACTTCAACCCACACTCCTGGCATGCTCCCTGACACGTTTTCCGGAGGTATAGGTCTGGAAGCGAGCTCGTTGGAGGGAGAACTGTGGTGCGACCCAAAACGGTCCAAAAGATGCCCGAAGCTTCCAACGAGTGGCGAACGCTCGTCCGGTGTCAGAAACCACTGGAAATGCACTTGCAGCGAAGGAAACGGGCTGAGCTCGAGGACTTCCGGTGCTCGTCCCAAGAAAACGCGAGCGGGAATGCCCCGGACTCAGTTTTCTCGTCCTGGGGTAAAAAGAGGTCCCCCGACGAGTTCTTCCCTTTGCTCCGTATTGGTCGTAAGTCTTTCGATCTTCGGGTCTCGTGCTCCGAGGACTTCAACCCACACTCCTGGCATGCTCCCTGACACGTTTTCCGGAGGTATAGGTCGGGAAGCGAGCTCGTTCGAGGGAGAACTGTGGTGCGACCCAAAACGGTCCAAAAGATGGCCGAAGCTTCCAACGAGTGGCGAGCGCTCGTCCGGTGTCAGAAACCACTGGAAATGCACTTGCAGCGAAGGAAACGGGCTGAGCTCGAGGACTTCCGGTCCTCGTCCCAAGAAAATGCGAGCGGGAATGCCCCGGACTCAGTTTTCTCGTCCTGGGGTAAAAAGCGGTCCCCCGACGGTTTCTTCCCTTTGCTCCGTATTGGTCATAAGTCTTTCGATCTTCGGGTCTCGTGCTCCGAGGACTTCAACCCACACTCCTGGCATGCTCCCTGACACGTTTTCCGGAGGTATAGGTCGGGAAGCGAGCTCGTTGGAGGGAGAACTGTGGTGCGACCCAAAACGGTCCAAAAGATGGCCGAAGCTTCCAACGAGTGGCGAGCGCTCGTCCGGTGTCAGAAACCACTGGAAATGCACTTGCAGCGAAGAAAACGGGCTGAGCTTGAGGACTTCCGGTGCTCGTCCCAAGAAAACGCGAGCGGGAATGCCCCGGACTCAGTTTTCTCGTCCTGGGGTAAAAAGCGGTCCCGCGACGGTTTCTTCCCTTTGCTCCGTATTGGTCATAAGTCTTTCGATCTTCGGGTCTCGTGCTCCGAGGTCTTCAACCCACACTCCTGGCATGCTCCCTGACACGTTTTCCGGAGGTATAGGTCGGGAAGCGAGCTCGTTGGAGGGAGAACTGTGGTTCGACCCAAAACGGTCCAAAAGATGGCCGAAGCTTCCAACGAGTGGCGAACGCTCGTCCGGTGTCAGAAACCACTGGAAATGCACTTGCAGCGAAGGAAACGGGCTGAGCTCGAGGACTTCCGGTGCTCGTCCCAAGAAAACGCGAGCGGGAATGCCCCGGACTCAGTTTTCTCGTCCTGGGGTAAAAAGCGGTCCCCCGACGGTTTCTTCCCTTTGCTCCGTATTGGTCCTAAGTCTTTCGATCTTCGGGTCTCGTGCTCCGAGGACTTCAACCCACACTCCTGGCATGCTCCCTGACACGTTTTCCGGAGGTATAGGTCGGGAAGCGAGCTCGTTGGAGGGAGAACTGTGGTGCGACCCAAAACGGTCCAAAAGATGGCCGAAGCTTCCAACGAGTGGCGAACGCTCGTCCGGTGTCAGAAACCACTGGAAATGCACTTGCAGCGAAGGAAACGGGCTGAGCTCGAGGACTTCCGGTGCTCGTCCCAAGAAAACGCGAGCGGGAATGCCCCGGACTCAGTTTTCTCGTCCTGGGGTAAAAAGCGGTCCCCCGACGGTTTCTTCCCTTTGCTCCGTATTGGTCATAAGTCTTTCGATCTTCGGGTCTCGTGCTCCGAGGTCTTCAACCCACACTCCTGGCATGCTCCCTGACACGTTTTCCGGAGGTATAGGTCGGGAAGCGAGCTCGTTGGAGGGAGAACTGTGGTGCGACCCAAAACGGTCCAAAAGATGGCCGAAGCTTCCAACGAGTGGCGAACGCTCGTCCGGTGTCAGAAACCACTGGAAATGCACTTGCAGCGAAGGAAACGGGCTGAGCTCGAGGACTACCGGTGCTCGTCCCAAGAAAACGCGAGCGGGAATGCCGGACTCAGTTTTCTCGTCCTGGGGTAAAAAGCGGTCCCCGACGGTTTCTTCCCTTTGCTCCGTATTGGTCATAAGTCTTTCGATCTTCGGGTCTCGTGCTCCGAGGACTTCAACCCACACTCCTGGCATGCTCCCTGACACGTTTTCCGGAGGTATAGGTCGGGAAGCGAGCTCGTTGGAGGGAGAACTGTGGTGCGACCCAAAACGGTCCAAAAGATGGCCGAAGCTTCCAACGAGTGGCGAACGCTCGTCCGGTGTCAGAAACCACTGGAAATGCACTTGCAGCGAAGGAAACGGGCTGAGCTCGAGGACTTCCGGTGCTCGTCCCAAGAAAACGCGAGCGGGAATGCCCCGGACTCAGTTTTCTCGTCCTGGGGTAAAAAGCGGTCCCCCGACGGTTTCTTCCCTTTGCTCCGTATTGGTCATAAGTCTTTCGATCTTCGGGTCTCGTGCTCCGAGGACTTCAACCCACACTCCTGGCATGCTCCCTGACACGTTTTCCGGAGGTATAGGTCGGGAAGCGAGCTCGTTGGAGGGAGAACTGTGGTGCGACCCAAAACGGTCCAAAAGATGGCCGAAGCTTCCAACGAGTGGCGAACGCTCGTCCGGTGTCAGAAACCACTGGAAATGCACTTGCAGCGAAGGAAACGGGCTGAGCTCGAGGACTTCCGGTGCTCGTCCCAAGAAAACGCGAGCGGGAATGCCCCGGACTCAGTTTTCTCGTCCTGGGGTAAAAAGCGGTCCCCCCGACGGTTTCTTCCCTTTGCTCCGTATTGGTCATAAGTCTTTCGATCTTCGGGTCTCGTGCTCCGAGGACTTCAACCCACACTCCTGGCATGCTCCCTGACACGTTTTCCGGAGGTATAGGTCGGGAAGCGAGCTCGTTGGAGGGAGAACTGTGGTGCGACCCAAAACGGTCCAAAAGATGGCCGAAGCTTCCAACGAGTGGCGAACGCTCGTCCGGTGTCAGAAACCACTGGAAATGCACTTGCAGCGAAGGAAACGGGCTGAGCTCGAGGACTTCCGGTGCTCGTCCCAAGAAAACGCGAGCGGGAATGCCCCGGACTCAGTTTTCTCGTCCTGGGGTAAAAAGCGGTCCCCCGACGGTTTCTTCCCTTTGCTCCGTATTGGTCATAAGTCTTTCGATCTTCGGGTCTCGTGCTCCGAGGACTTCAACCCACACTCCTGGCATGCTCCCTGACACGTTTTCCGGAGCTATAGGTCGGGAAGCGAGCTCGTTGGAGGGAGAACTGTGGTGCGACCCAAAACGGTCCAAAAGATGGCCGAAGCTTCCAACGAGTGGCGAAGGCTCGTCCGGTGTCAGAAACCACTGGAAATGCACTTGCAGCGAAGGAAACGGGCTGAGCTCGAGGACTTCCGGTGCTCGTCCCAAGAAAACGCGAGCGGGAATGACCCGGACTCAGTTTTCTCGTCCTGGGGTAAAAAGCGGTCCCCCCGACGGTTTCTTCCCTTTGCTCCGTATTGGTCATAAGTCTTTCGATCTTCGGGTCTCGTGCTCCGAGGACTTCAACCCACACTCCTGGCATGCTCCCTGACACGTTTTCCGGAGGTATAGGTCGGGAAGCGAGCTCGTTGGAGGGAGAACTGTGGTGCGACCCAAAACGGTCCAAAAGATGGCCGAAGCTTCCAACGAGTGGCGAACGCTCGTCCGGTGTCAGAAACCACTGGAAATGCACTTGCAGCGAAGGAAACGGGCTGAGCTCGAGGACTTCCGGTGCTCGTCCCAAGAAAACGCGAGCGGGAATGCCCCGGACTCAGTTTTCTCGTCCTGGGGTAAAAAGCGGTCCCCCGACGGTTTCTTCCCTTTGCTCCGTATTGGTCATAAGTCTTTCGATCTTCGGGTCTCGTGCTCCGAGGACTTCAACCCACACTCCTGGCATGCTCCCTGACACGTTTTCCGGAGGTATAGGTCGGGAAGCGAGCTCGTTGGAGGGAGAACTGTGGTGCGACCCAAAACGGTCCAAAAGATGGCCGAAGCTTCCAACGAGTGGCGAACGCTCGTCCGGTGTCAGAAACCACTGGAAATGCACTTGCAGCGAAGGAAACGGGCTGAGCTCGAGGACTTCCGGTGCTCGTCCCAAGAAAACGCGAGCGGGAATGCCCCGGACTCAGTTTTCTCGTCCTGGGGTAAAAAGCGGTCCCCCGACGGTTTCTTCCCTTTGCTCCGTATTGGTCATAAGTCTTTCGATCTTCGGGTCTCGTGCTCCGAGGACTTCAACCCACACTCCTGGCATGCTCCCTGACACGTTTTCCGGAGGTATAGGTCGGGAAGCGAGCTCGTTGGAGGGAGAACTGTGGTGCGACCCAAAACGGTCCAAAAGATGGCCGAAGCTTCCAACGAGTGGCGAACGCTCGTCCGGTGTCAGAAACCACTGGAAATGCACTTGCAGCGAAGGAAACGGGCTGAGCTCGAGGACTTCCGGTGCTCGTCCCAAGAAAACGCGAGCGGGAATGCCCCGGACTCAGTTTTCTCGTCCTGGGGTAAAAAGCGGTCCCCCGACGGTTTCTTCCCTTTGCTCCGTATTGGTCATAAGTCTTTCGATCTTCGGGTCTCGTGCTCCGAGGACTTCAACCCACACTCCTGGCATGCTCCCTGACACGTTTTCCGGAGGTATAGGTCGGGAAGCGAGCTCGTTGGAGGGAGAACTGTGGTGCGACCCAAAACGGTCCAAAAGATGGCCGAAGCTTCCAACGAGTGGCGAACGCTCGTCCGGTGTCAGAAACCACTGGAAATGCACTTGCAGCGAAGGAAACGGGCTGAGCTCGAGGACTTCCGGTGCTCGTCCCAAGAAAACGCGAGCGGGAATGCCCCGGACTCAGTTTTCTCGTCCTGGGGTAAAAAGCGGTCCCCCGACGGTTTCTTCCCTTTGCTCCGTATTGGTCATAAGTCTTTCGATCTTCGGGTCTCGTGCTCCGAGGACTTCAACCCACACTCCTGGCATGCTCCCTGACACGTTTTCCGGAGGTATAGGTCGGGAAGCGAGCTCGTTGGAGGGAGAACTGTGGTGCGACCCAAAACGGTCCAAAAGATGGCCGAAGCTTCCAACGAGTGGCGAACGCTCGTCCGGTGTCAGAAACCACTGGAAATGCACTTGCAGCGAAGGAAACGGGCTGAGCTCGAGGACTTCCGGTGCTCGTCCCAAGAAAACGCGAGCGGGAATGCCCCGGACTCAGTTTTCTCGTCCTGGGGTAAAAAGCGGTCCCCCGACGGTTTCTTCCCTTTGCTCCGTATTGGTCATAAGTCTTTCGATCTTCGGGTCTCGTGCTCCGAGGACTTCAACCCACACTCCTGGCATGCTCCCTGACACGTTTTCCGGAGGTATAGGTCGGGAAGCGAGCTCGTTGGAGGGAGAACTGTGGTGCGACCCAAAACGGTCCAAAAGATGGCCGAAGCTTCCAACGAGTGGCGAACGCTCGTCCGGTGTCAGAAACCACTGGAAATGCACTTGCAGCGAAGGAAACGGGCTGAGCTCGAGGACTTCCGGTGCTCGTCCCAAGAAAACGCGAGCGGGAATGCCCCGGACTCAGTTTTCTCGTCCTGGGGTAAAAAGCGGTCCCCCGACGGTTTCTTCCCTTTGCTCCGTATTGGTCATAAGTCTTTCGATCTTCGGGTCTCGTGCTCCGAGGACTTCAACCCACACTCCTGGCATGCTCCCTGACACGTTTTCCGGAGGTATAGGTCGGGAAGCGAGCTCGTTGGAGGGAGAACTGTGGTGCGACCCAAAACGGTCCAAAAGATGGCCGAAGCTTCCAACGAGTGGCGAACGCTCGTCCGGTGTCAGAAACCACTGGAAATGCACTTGCAGCGAAGGAAACGGGCTGAGCTCGAGGACTTCCAGTGCTCGTCCCAAGAAAACGCGAGCGGGAATGCCCCGGACTCAGTTTTCTCGTCCTGGGGTAAAAAGCGGTCCCCCGACGGTTTCTTCCCTTTGCTCCGTATTGGTCATAAGTCTTTCGATCTTCGGGTCTCGTGCTCCGAGGACTTCAACCCACACTCCTGGCATGCTCCCTGACACGTTTTCCGGAGGTATAGGTCGGGAAGCGAGCTCGGTGGAGGGAGAACTGTGGTGCGACCCAAAACGGTCCAAAAGATGGCCGAAGCTTCCAACGAGTGGCGAACGCTCGTCCGGTGTCAGAAACCACTGGAAATGCACTTGCAGCGAAGGAAACGGGCTGAGCTCGAGGACTTCCGGTGCTCGTCCCAAGAAAACGCGAGCGGGAATGCCCCGGACTCAGTTTTCTCGTCCTGGGGTAAAAAGCGGTCCCCCGACGGTTTCTTCCCTTTGCTCCGTATTGGTCATAAGTCTTTCGATCTTCGGGTCTCGTGCTCCGAGGACTTCAACCCACACTCCTGGCATGCTCCCTGACACGTTTTCCGGAGGTATAGGTCGGGAAGCGAGCTCGTTGGAGGGAGAACTGTGGTGCGACCCAAAACGGTCCAAAAGATGGCCGAAGCTTCCAACGAGTGGCGAACGCTCGTCCGGTGTCAGAAACCACTGGAAATGCACTTGCAGCGAAGGAAACGGGCTGAGCTCGAGGACTTCCGGTGCTCGTCCCAAGAAAACGCGAGCGGGAATGCCCCGGACTCAGTTTTCTCGTCCTGGGGTAAAAAGCGGTCCCCCGACGGTTTCTTCCCTTTGCTCCGTATTGGTCATAAGTCTTTCGATCTTCGGGTCTCGTGCTCCGAGGACTTCAACCCACACTCCTGGCATGCTCCCTGACACGTTTTCCGGAGGTATAGGTCGGGAAGCGAGCTCGTTGGAGGGAGAACTGTGGTGCGACCCAAAACGGTCCAAAAGATGGCCGAAGCTTCCAACGAGTGGCGAACGCTCGTCCGGTGTCAGAAACCACTGGAAATGCACTTGCAGCGAAGGAAACGGGCTGAGCTCGAGGACTTCCGGTGCTCGTCCCAAGAAAACGCGAGCGGGAATGCCCCGGACTCAGTTTTCTCGTCCTGGGGTAAAAAGCGGTCCCCCGACGGTTTCTTCCCTTTGCTCCGTATTGGTCATAAGTCTTTCGATCTTCGGGTCTCGTGCTCCGAGGACTTCAACCCACACTCCTGGCATGCTCCCTGACACGTTTTCCGGAGGTATAGGTCGGGAAGCGAGCTCGTTGGAGGGAGAACTGTGGTGCGATCCAAAACGGTCCAAAAGATGGCCGAAGCTTCCAACGAGTGGCGAACGCTCGTCCGGTGTCAGAAACCACTGGAAATGCACTTGCAGCGAAGGAAACGGGCTGAGCTCGAGGACTTCCGGTGCTCGTCCCAAGAAAACGCGAGCGGGAATGCCCCGGACTCAGTTTTCTCGTCCTGGGGTAAAAAGCGGTCCCCCGACGGTTTCTTCCCTTTGCTCCGTATTGGTCATAAGTCTTTCGATCTTCGGGTCTCGTGCTCCGAGGACTTCAACCCACACTCCTGGCATGCTCCCTGACACGTTTTCCGGAGGTATAGGTCGGGAAGCGAGCTCGTTGGAGGGAGAACTGTGGTGCGACCCAAAACGGTCCAAAAGATGGCCGAAGCTTCCAACGAGTGGCGAACGCTCGTCCGGTGTCAGAAACCACTGGAAATGCACTTGCAGCGAAGGAAACGGGCTGAGCTCGAGGACTTCCGGTGCTCGTCCCAAGAAAACGCGAGCGGGAATGCCCCGGACTCAGTTTTCTCGTCCTGGGGTAAAAAGCGGTCCCCCGACGGTTTCTTCCCTTTGCTCCGTATTGGTCATAAGTCTTTCGATCTTCGGGTCTCGTGCTCCGAGGACTTCAACCCACACTCCTGGCATGCTCCCTGACACGTTTTCCGGAGGTATAGGTCGGGAAGCGAGCTCGTTGGAGGGAGAACTGTGGTGCGACCCAAAACGGTCCAAAAGATGGCCGAAGCTTCCAACGAGTGGCGAACGCTCGTCCGGTGTCAGAAACCACTGGAAATGCACTTGCAGCGAAGGAAACGGGCTGAGCTCGAGGACTTCCGGTGCTCGTCCCAAGAAAACGCGAGCGGGAATGCCCCGGACTCAGTTTTCTCGTCCTGGGGTAAAAAGCGGTCCCCCGACGGTTTCTTCCCTTTGCTCCGTATTGGTCATAAGTCTTTCGATCTTCGGGTCTCGTGCTCCGAGGACTTCAACCCACACTCCTGGCATGCTCCCTGACACGTTTCCCGGAGGTATAGGTCGGGAAGCGAGCTCGTTGGAGGGAGAACTGTGGTGCGACCCAAAACGGTCCAAAAGATGGCTGAAGCTTCCAACGAGTGGCGAACGCTCGTCCGGTGTCAGAAACCACTGGAAATGCACTTGCAGCGAAGGAAACGGGCTGAGCTCGAGGACTTCCGGTGCTCGTCCCAAGAAAACGCGAGCGGGAATGCCCCGGACTCAGTTTTCTCGTCCTGGGGTATAAAGCGGTCCCCCGACGGTTTCTTCCCTTTGCTCCGTATTGGTCATAAGTCTTTCGATCTTCGGGTCTCGTGCTCCGAGGACTTCAACCCACACTCCTGGCATGCTCCCTGACACGTTTTCCGGAGATATAGGTCGGGAAGCGAGCTCGTTGGAGGGAGAACTGTGGTGCGACCCAAAACGGTCCAAAAGATGGCCGAAGCTTCCAACGAGTGGCGAACGCTCGTCCGGTGTCAGAAACCACTGGAAATGCACTTGCAGCGAAGGAAACGGGCTGAGCTCGAGGACTTCCGGTGCTCGTCCCAAGAAAACGCGAGCGGGAATGCCCCGGACTCAGTTTTCTCGTCCTGGGGTAAAAAGCGGTCCCCCGACGGTTTCTTCCCTTTGCTCCGTATTGGTCATAAGTCTTTCGATCTTCGGGTCTCGTGCTCCGAGGACTTCAACCCACACTCCTGGCATGCTCCCTGACACGTTTTCCGGAAGTATAGGTCGGGAAGCGAGCTCGTTGGAGGGAGAACTGTGGTGCGACCCAAAACGGTCCAAAAGATGGCCGAAGCTTCCAACGAGTGGCGAACGCTCGTCCGGTGTCAGAAACCACTGGAAATGCACTTGTAGCGAAGGAAACGGGCTGAGCTCGAGGAGTTCCGGTGCTCGTCCCAAGAAAACGCGAGCGGGAATGCCCCGGACTCAGTTTTCTCGTCCTGGGGTAAAAAGCGGTCCCCCGACGGTTTCTTCCCTTTGCTCCGTATTGGTCATAAGTCTTTCGATCTTCGGGTCTCGTGCTCCGAGGACTTCAACCCACACTCCTGGCATGCTCCCTGACACGTTTTCCGGAGGTATAGGTCGGGAAGCGAGCTCGTTGGAGGGAGAACTGTGGTGCGACCCAAAACGGTCCAAAAGATGGCCGAAGCTTCCAACGAGTGGCGAACGCTCGTCCGGTGTCAGAAACCACTGGAAATGCACTTGCAGCGAAGGAAACGGGCTGAGCTCGAGGACTTCCGGTGCTCGTCCCAAGAAAACGCGAGCGGGAATGCCCCGGACTCAGTTTTCTCGTCCTGGGGTAAAAAGCGGTCCCCCGACGGTTTCTTCCCTTTGCTCCGTATTGGTCATAAGTCTTTCGATCTTCGGGTCTCGTGCTCCGAGGACTTCAACCCACACTCCTGGCATGCTCCCTGACACGTTTTCCGGAGGTATAGGTCGGGAAGCGAGCTCGTTGGAGGGAGAACTGTGGTGCGACCCAAAACGGTCCAAAAGATGGCCGAAGCTTCCAACGAGTGGCGAACGCTCGTCCGGTGTCAGAAACCACTGGAAATGCACTTGCAGCGAAGGAACGGGCTGAGCTTGAGGACTTCCGGTGCTCGTCCCAAGAAAACGCGAGCGGGAATGCCCCGGACTCAGTTTTCTCGTCCTAGGGTAAAAAGCGGTCCCCCGACGGTTTCTTCCCTTTGCTCCGTATTGGTCATAAGTCTTTCGATCTTCGGGTCTCGTGCTCCGAGGACTTCAACCCACACTCCTGGCATGCTCCTTGACACGTTTTCCGGAGGTATAGGTCGGGAAGCGAGCTCGTTGGAGGGAGAACTGTGGTGCGACCCAAAACGGTCCAAAAGATGGCCGAAGCTTCCAACGAGTGGCGAACGCTCGTCCGGTGTCAGAAACCACTGGAAATGCACTTGCAGCGAATGAAACGGGCTGAGCTCGAAGACTTCCGGTGCTCGTCCCAAGAAAACGCGAGCGGGAATGCCCCGGACTCAGTTTTCTCGTCCTGGGGTAAAAAGCGGTCCCCCGACGGTTTCTTCCCTTTGCTCCGTATTGGTCATAAGTCTTTCGATCTTCGGGTCTCGTGCTCCGAGGACTTCAACCCACACTCCTGGCATGCTCCCTGACACGTTTTCCGGAGGTATAGGTCGGGAAGCGAGCTCGTTGGAGGGAGAACTGTGGTGCGACCCAAAACGGTCCAAAAGATGGCCGAAGCTTCCAACGAGTGGCGAACGCTCGTCCGGTGTCAGAAACCACTGGAAATGCACTTGCAGCAAAGGAAACGGGCTGAGCTCGAGGACTTCCGGTGCTCGTCCCAAGAAAACGCGAGCGGGAATGCCCCGGACTCAGTTTTCTCGTCCTGGGGTAAAAAGCGGTCCCCCGACGGTTTCTTCCCTTTGCTCCGTATTGGTCATAAGTCTTTCGATCTTCGGGTCTCGTGCTCCGAGGACTTCAACCCACACTCCTGGCATGCTCCCTGACACGTTTTCCGGAGGTATAGGTCGGGAAGCGAGCTCGTTGGAGGGAGAACTGTGGTGCGACCCAAAACGGTCCAAAAGATGGCCGAAGCTTCCAACGAGTGGCGAACGCTCGTCCGGTGTCAGAAACCACTGGAAATGCACTTGCAGCGAAGGAAACGGGCTGAGCTCGAAGACTTCCGGTGCTCGTCCCAAGAAAACGCGAGCGGGAATGCCCCGGACTCAGTTTTCTCGTCCTGGGGTAAAAAGCGGTCCCCCGACGGTTTCTTCCCTTTGCTCCGTATTGGTCATAAGTCTTTCGATCTTCGGGTCTCGTGCTCCGAGGACTTCAACCCACACTCCTGGCATGCTCCCTGACACGTTTTCCGGAGGTATAGGTCGGGAAGCGAGCTCGTTGGAGGGAGAACTGTGGTGCGACCCAAAACGGTCCAAAAGATGGCCGAAGCTTCCAACGAGTGGCGAACGCTCGTCCGGTGTCAGAAAACACTGGAAATGCACTTGCAGCAAAGGAAACGGGCTGAGCTCGAGGACTTCCGGTGCTCGTCCCAAGAAAACGCGAGCGGGAATGCCCCGGACTCAGTTTTCTCGTCCTGGGGTAAAAAGCGGTCCCCCGACGGTTTCTTCCCTTTGCTCCGTATTGGTCATAAGTCTTTCGATCTTCGGGTCTCGTGCTCCGAGGACTTCAACCCACACTCCTGGCATGCTCCCTGACACGTTTTCCGGAGGTATAGGTCGGGAAGCGAGCTCGTTGGAGGGAGAACTGTGGTGCGACCCAAAACGGTCCAAAAGATGGCCGAAGCTTCCAACGAGTGGCGAACGCTCGTCCGGTGTCAGAAACCACTGGAAATGCACTTGCAGCGAAGGAAACGGGCTGAGCTCGAGGACTTCCGGTGCTCGTCCCAAGAAAACGCGAGCGGGAATGCCCCGGACTCAGTTTTCTCGTCCTGGGGTAAAAAGCGGTCCCCCGACGGTTTCTTCCCTTTGCTCCGTATTGGTCATAAGTCTTTCGATCTTCGGGTCTCGTGCTCCGAGGACTTCAACCCACACTCCTGGCATGCTCCCTGACACGTTTTCCGGAGGTATAGGTCGGGAAGCGAGCTCGTTGGAGGGAGAACTGTGGTGCGACCCAAAACGGTCCAAAAGATGGCCGAAGCTTCCAACGAGTGGCGAACGCTCGTCCGGTGTCAGAAACCACTGGAAATGCACTTGCAGCGAAGGAAACGGGCTGAGCTCGAGGACTTCCGGTGCTCGTCCCAAGAAAACGCGAGCGGGAATGCCCCGGACTCAGTTTTCTCGTCCTGGGGTAAAAAGCGGTCCCCCGACGGTTTCTTCCCTTTGCTCCGTATTGGTCATAAGTCTTTCGATCTTCGGGTCTCGTGCTCCGAGGACTTCAACCCACACTCCTGGCATGCTCCCTGACACGTTTTCCGGAGGTATAGGTCGGGAAGCGAGCTCGTTGGAGGGAGAACTGTGGTGCGATCCAAAACGGTCCAAAAGATGGCCGAAGCTTCCAACGAGTGGCGAACGCTCGTCCGGTGTCAGAAACCACTGGAAATGCACTTGCAGCGAAGGAAACGGGCTGAGCTCGAGGACTTCCGGTGCTCGTCCCAAGAAAACGCGAGCGGGAATGCCCCGGACTCAGTTTTCTCGTCCTGGGGTAAAAAGCGGTCCCCCGACGGTTTCTTCCCTTTGCTCCGTATTGGTCATAAGTCTTTCGATCTTCGGGTCTCGTGCTCCGAGGACTTCAACCCACACTCCTGGCATGCTCCCTGACACGTTTTCCGGAGGTATAGGTCGGGAAGCGAGCTCGTTGGAGGGAGAACTGTGGTGCGACCCAAAACGGTCCAAAAGATGGCCGAAGCTTCCAACGAGTGGCGAACGCTCGTCCGGTGTCAGAAACCACTGGAAATGCACTTGCAGCGAAGGAAACGGGCTGAGCTCGAGGACTTCCGGTGCTCGTCCCAAGAAAACGCGAGCGGGAATGCCCCGGACTCAGTTTTCTCGTCCTGGGGTAAAAAGCGGTCCCCCGACGGTTTCTTCCCTTTGCTCCGTATTGGTCATAAGTCTTTCGATCTTCGGGTCTCGTGCTCCGAGGACTTCAACCCACACTCCTGGCATGCTCCCTGACACGTTTTCCGGAGGTATAGGTCGGGAAGCGAGCTCGTTGGAGGGAGAACTGTGGTGCGACCCAAAACGGTCCAAAAGATGGCCGAAGCTTCCAACGAGTGGCGAACGCTCGTCCGGTGTCAGAAACCACTGGAAATGCACTTGCAGCGAAGGAAACGGGCTGAGCTCGAGGACTTCCGGTGCTCGTCCCAAGAAAACGCGAGCGGGAATGCCCCGGACTCAGTTTTCTCGTCCTGGGGTAAAAAGCGGTCCCCCGACGGTTTCTTCCCTTTGCTCCGTATTGGTCATAAGTCTTTCGATCTTCGGGTCTCGTGCTCCGAGGACTTCAACCCACACTCCTGGCATGCTCCCTGACACGTTTCCCGGAGGTATAGGTCGGGAAGCGAGCTCGTTGGAGGGAGAACTGTGGTGCGACCCAAAAAGGTCCAAAAGATGGCTGAAGCTTCCAACGAGTGGCGAACGCTCGTCCGGTGTCAGAAACCACTGGAAATGCACTTGCAGCAAAGGAAACGGGCTGAGCTCGAGGACTTCCGGTGCTCGTCCCAAGAAAACGCGAGCGGGAATGCCCCGGACTCAGTTTTCTCGTCCTGGGGTAAAAAGCGGTCCCCCGACGGTTTCTTCCCTTTGCTCCGTATTGGTCATAAGTCTTTCGATCTTCGGGTCTCGTGCTCCGAGGACTTCAACCCACACTCCTGGCATGCTCCCTGACACGTTTTCCGGAGGTATAGGTCGGGAAGCGAGCTCGTTGGAGGGAGAACTGTGGTGCGACCCAAAACGGTCCAAAAGATGGCCGAAGCTTCCAACGAGTGGCGAACGCTCGTCCGGTGTCAGAAACCACTGGAAATGCACTTGCAGCGAAGGAAACGGGCTGAGCTCGAGGACTTCCGGTGCTCGTCCCAAGAAAACGCGAGCGGGAATGCCCCGGACTCAGTTTTCTCGTCCTGGGGTAAAAAGCGGTCCCCCGACGGTTTCTTCCCTTTGCTCCGTATTGGTCATAAGTCTTTCGATCTTCGGGTCTCGTGCTCCGAGGACTTCAACCCACACTCCTGGCATGCTCCCTGACACGTTTTCCGGAGGTATAGGTCGGGAAGCGAGCTCGTTGGAGGGAGAACTGTGGTGCGACCCAAAACGGTCCAAAAGATGGCCGAAGCTTCCAACGAGTGGCGAACGCTCGTCCGGTGTCAGAAACCACTGGAAATGCACTTGCAGCGAAGGAAACGGGCTGAGCTCGAGGACTTCCGGTGCTCGTCCCAAGAAAACGCGAGCGGGAATGCCCCGGACTCAGTTTTCTCGTCCTGGGGTAAAAAGCGGTCCCCCGACGGTTTCTTCCCTTTGCTCCGTATTGGTCATAAGTCTTTCGATCTTCGGGTCTCGTGCTCCGAGGACTTCAACCCACACTCCTGGCATGCTCCCTGACACGTTTTCCGGAGGTATAGGTCGGGAAGCGAGCTCGTTGGAGGGAGAACTGTGGTGCGATCCAAAACGGTCCAAAAGATGGCCGAAGCTTCCAACGAGTGGCGAACGCTCGTCCGGTGTCAGAAACCACTGGAAATGCACTTGCAGCGAAGGAAACGGGCTGAGCTCGAGGACTTCCGGTGCTCGTCCCAAGAAAACGCGAGCGGGAATGCCCCGGACTCAGTTTTCTCGTCCTGGGGTAAAAAGCGGTCCCCCGACGGTTTCTTCCCTTTGCTCCGTATTGGTCATAAGTCTTTCGATCTTCGGGTCTCGTGCTCCGAGGACTTCAACCCACACTCCTGGCATGCTCCCTGACACGTTTTCCGGAGGTATAGGTCGGGAAGCGAGCTCGTTGGAGGGAGAACTGTGGTGCGACCCAAAACGGTCCAAAAGATGGCCGAAGCTTCCAACGAGTGGCGAACGCTCGTCCGGTGTCAGAAACCACTGGAAATGCACTTGCAGCGAAGGAAACGGGCTGAGCTCGAGGACTTCCGGTGCTCGTCCCAAGAAAACGCGAGCGGGAATGCCCCGGACTCAGTTTTCTCGTCCTGGGGTAAAAAGCGGTCCCCCGACGGTTTCTTCCCTTTGCTCCGTATTGGTCATAAGTCTTTCGATCTTCGGGTCTCGTGCTCCGAGGACTTCAACCCACACTCCTGGCATGCTCCCTGACACGTTTTCCGGAGGTATAGGTCGGGAAGCGAGCTCGTTGGAGGGAGAACTGTGGTGCGACCCAAAACGGTCCAAAAGATGGCCGAAGCTTCCAACGAGTGGCGAACGCTCGTCCGGTGTCAGAAACCACTGGAAATGCACTTGCAGCGAAGGAAACGGGCTGAGCTCGAGGACTTCCGGTGCTCGTCCCAAGAAAACGCGAGCGGGAATGCCCCGGACTCAGTTTTCTCGTCCTGGGGTAAAAAGCGGTCCCCCGACGGTTTTTTCCCTTTGCTCCGTATTGGTCATAAGTCTTTCGATCTTCGGGTCTCGTGCTCCGAGGACTTCAACCCACACTCCTGGCATGCTCCCTGACACGTTTCCCGGAGGTATAGGTCGGGAAGCGAGCTCGTTGGAGGGAGAACTGTGGTGCGACCCAAAACGGTCCAAAAGATGGCTGAAGCTTCCAACGAGTGGCGAACGCTCGTCCGGTGTCAGAAACCACTGGAAATGCACTTGCAGCGAAGGAAACGGGCTGAGCTCGAGGACTTCCGGTGCTCGTCCCAAGAAAACGCGAGCGGGAATGCCCCGGACTCAGTTTTCTCGTCCTGGGGTAAAAAGCGGTCCCCCGACGGTTTCTTCCCTTTGCTCCGTATTGGTCATAAGTCTTTCGATCTTCGGGTCTCGTGCTCCGAGGACTTCAACCCACACTCCTGGCATGCTCCCTGACACGTTTTCCGGAGATATAGGTCGGGAAGCGAGCTCGTTGGAGGGAGAACTGTGGTGCGACCCAAAACGGTCCAAAAGATGGCCGAAGCTTCCAACGAGTGGCGAACGCTCGTCCGGTGTCAGAAACCACTGGAAATGCACTTGCAGCGAAGGAAACGGGCTGAGCTCGAGGACTTCCGGTGCTCGTCCCAAGAAAACGCGAGCGGGAATGCCCCGGACTCAGTTTTCTCGTCCTGGGGTAAAAAGCGGTCCCCCGACGGTTTCTTCCCTTTGCTCCGTATTGGTCATAAGTCTTTCGATCTTCGGGTCTCGTGCTCCGAGGACTTCAACCCACACTCCTGGCATGCTCCCTGACACGTTTTCCGGAGGTATAGGTCGGGAAGCGAGCTCGTTGGAGGGAGAACTGTGGTGCGACCCAAAACGGTCCAAAAGATGGCCGAAGCTTCCAACGAGTGGCGAACGCTCGTCCGGTGTCAGAAACCACTGGAAATGCACTTGGAGAGAAGGAAACGGGCTGAGCTCGAGGAGTTCCGGTGCTCGTCCCAAGAAAACGCGAGCGGGAATGCCCCGGACTCAGTTTTCTCGTCCTGGGGTAAAAAGCGGTCCCCCGACGGTTTCTTCCCTTTGCTCCGTATTGGTCATAAGTCTTTCGATCTTCGGGTCTCGTGCTCCGAGGACTTCAACCCACACTCCTGGCATGCTCCCTGACACGTTTTCCGGAGGTATAGGTCGGGAAGCGAGCTCGTTGGAGGGAGAACTGTGGTGCGACCCAAAACGGTCCAAAAGATGGCCGAAGCTTCCAACGAGTGGCGAACGCTCGTCCGGTGTCAGAAACCACTGGAAATGCACTTGCAGCGAAGGAAACGGGCTGAGCTCGAGGACTTCCGGTGCTCGTCCCAAGAAAACGCGAGCGGGAATGCCCCGGACTCAGTTTTCTCGTCCTGGGGTAAAAAGCGGTCCCCCGACGGTTTCTTCCCTTTGCTCCGTATTGGTCATAAGTCTTTCGATCTTCGGGTCTCGTGCTCCGAGGACTTCAACCCACACTCCTGGCATGCTCCCTGACACGTTTTCCGGAGGTATAGGTCGGGAAGCGAGCTCGTTGGAGGGAGAACTGTGGTGCGACCCAAAACGGTCCAAAAGATGGCCGAAGCTTCCAACGAGTGGCGAACGCTCGTCCGGTGTCAGAAACCACTGGAAATGCACTTGCAGCGAAGGAAACGGGCTGAGCTCGAGGACTTCCGGTGCTCGTCCCAAGAAAACGCGAGCGGGAATGCCCCGGACTCAGTTTTCTCGTCCTGGGGTAAAAAGCGGTCCCCCGACGGTTTCTTCCCTTTGCTCCGTATTGGTCATAAGTCTTTCGATCTTCGGGTCTCGTGCTCCGAGGACTTCAACCCACACTCCTGGCATGCTCCCTGACACGTTTTCCGGAGGTATAGGTCGGGAAGCGAGCTCGTTGGAGGGAGAACTGTGGTGCGACCCAAAACGGTCCAAAAGATGGCCGAAGCTTCCAACGAGTGGCGAACGCTCGTCCGGTGTCAGAAACCACTGGAAATGCACTTGCAGCGAAGGAAACGGGCTGAGCTCGAGGACTTCCGGTGCTCGTCCCAAGAAAACGCGAGCGGGAATGCCCCGGACTCAGTTTTCTCGTCCTGGGGTAAAAAGCGGTCCCCCGACGGTTTTTTCCCTTTGCTCCGTATTGGTCATAAGTCTTTCGATCTTCGGGTCTCGTGCTCCGAGGACTTCAACCCACACTCCTGGCATGCTCCCTGACACGTTTCCCGGAGGTATAGGTCGGGAAGCGAGCTCGTTGGAGGGAGAACTGTGGTGCGACCCAAAACGGTCCAAAAGATGGCTGAAGCTTCCAACGAGTGGCGAACGCTCGTCCGGTGTCAGAAACCACTGGAAATGCACTTGCAGCGAAGGAAACGGGCTGAGCTCGAGGACTTCCGGTGCTCGTCCCAAGAAAACGCGAGCGGGAATGCCCCGGACTCAGTTTTCTCGTCCTGGGGTAAAAAGCGGTCCCCCGACGGTTTCTTCCCTTTGCTCCGTATTGGTCATAAGTCTTTCGATCTTCGGGTCTCGTGCTCCGAGGACTTCAACCCACACTCCTGGCATGCTCCCTGACACGTTTTCCGGAGATATAGGTCGGGAAGCGAGCTCGTTGGAGGGAGAACTGTGGTGCGACCCAAAACGGTCCAAAAGATGGCCGAAGCTTCCAACGAGTGGCGAACGCTCGTCCGGTGTCAGAAACCACTGGAAATGCACTTGCAGCGAAGGAAACGGGCTGAGCTCGAGGACTTCCGGTGCTCGTCCCAAGAAAACGCGAGCGGGAATGCCCCGGACTCAGTTTTCTCGTCCTGGGGTAAAAAGCGGTCCCCCGACGGTTTCTTCCCTTTGCTCCGTATTGGTCATAAGTCTTTCGATCTTCGGGTCTCGTGCTCCGAGGACTTCAACCCACACTCCTGGCATGCTCCCTGACACGTTTTCCGGAGGTATAGGTCGGGAAGCGAGCTCGTTGGAGGGAGAACTGTGGTGCGACCCAAAACGGTCCAAAAGATGGCCGAAGCTTCCAACGAGTGGCGAACGCTCGTCCGGTGTCAGAAACCACTGGAAATGCACTTGGAGAGAAGGAAACGGGCTGAGCTCGAGGAGTTCCGGTGCTCGTCCCAAGAAAACGCGAGCGGGAATGCCCCGGACTCAGTTTTCTCGTCCTGGGGTAAAAAGCGGTCCCCCGACGGTTTCTTCCCTTTGCTCCGTATTGGTCATAAGTCTTTCGATCTTCGGGTCTCGTGCTCCGAGGACTTCAACCCACACTCCTGGCATGCTCCCTGACACGTTTTCCGGAGGTATAGGTCGGGAAGCGAGCTCGTTGGAGGGAGAACTGTGGTGCGACCCAAAACGGTCCAAAAGATGGCCGAAGCTTCCAACGAGTGGCGAACGCTCGTCCGGTGTCAGAAACCACTGGAAATGCACTTGCAGCGAAGGAAACGGGCTGAGCTCGAGGACTTCCGGTGCTCGTCCCAAGAAAACGCGAGCGGGAATGCCCCGGACTCAGTTTTCTCGTCCTGGGGTAAAAAGCGGTCCCCCGACGGTTTCTTCCCTTTGCTCCGTATTGGTCATAAGTCTTTCGATCTTCGGGTCTCGTGCTCCGAGGACTTCAACCCACACTCCTGGCATGCTCCCTGACACGTTTTCCGGAGGTATAGGTCGGGAAGCGAGCTCGTTGGAGGGAGAACTGTGGTGCGACCCAAAACGGTCCAAAAGATGGCCGAAGCTTCCAACGAGTGGCGAACGCTCGTCCGGTGTCAGAAACCACTGGAAATGCACTTGCAGCGAAGGAACGGGCTGAGCTCGAGGACTTCCGGTGCTCGTCCCAAGAAAACGCGAGCGGGAATGCCCCGGACTCAGTTTTCTCGTCCTGGGGTAAAAAGCGGTCCCCCGACGGTTTCTTCCCTTTGCTCCGTATTGGTCATAAGTCTTTCGATCTTCGGGTCTCGTGCTCCGAGGACTTCAACCCACACTCCTGGCATGCTCCTGGACACGTTTTCCGGAGGTATAGGTCGGGAAGCGAGCTCGTTGGAGGGAGAACTGTGGTGCGACCCAAAACGGTCCAAAAGATGGCCGAAGCTTCCAACGAGTGGCGAACGCTCGTCCGGTGTCAGAAACCACTGGAAATGCACTTGCAGCGAAGGAAACGGGCTGAGCTCGAAGACTTCCGGTGCTCGTCCCAAGAAAACGCGAGCGGGAATGCCCCGGACTCAGTTTTCTCGTCCTGGGGTAAAAAGCGGTCCCCCCGACGGTTTCTTCCCTTTGCTCCGTATTGGTCATAAGTCTTTCGATCTTCGGGTCTCGTGCTCCGAGGACTTCAACCCACACTCCTGGCATGCTCCCTGACACGTTTTCCGGAGGTATAGGTCGGGAAGCGAGCTCGTTGGAGGGAGAACTGTGGTGCGACCCAAAACGGTCCAAAAGATGGCCGAAGCTTCCAACGAGTGGCGAACGCTCGTCCGGTGTCAGAAACCACTGGAAATGCACTTGCAGCAAAGGAAACGGGCTGAGCTCGAGGACTTCCGGTGCTCGTCCCAAGAAAACGCGAGCGGGAATGCCCCGGACTCAGTTTTCTCGTCCTGGGGTAAAAAGCGGTCCCCCGACGGTTTCTTCCCTTTGCTCCGTATTGGTCATAAGTCTTTCGATCTTCGGGTCTCGTGCTCCGAGGACTTCAACCCACACTCCTGGCATGCTCCCTGACATGTTTTCCGGAGGTATAGGTCGGGAAGCGAGCTCGTTGGAGGGAGAACTGTGGTGCGACCCAAAACGGTCCAAAAGATGGCCGAAGCTTCCAACGAGTGGCGAACGCTCGTCCGGTGTCAGAAACCACTGGAAATGCACTTGCAGCGAAGGAAACGGGCTGAGCTCGAGGACTTCCGGTGCTCGTCCCAAGAAAACGCGAGCGGGAATGCCCCGGACTCAGTTTTCTCGTCCTGGGGTAAAAAGCGGTCCCCCGACGGTTTCTTCCCTTTGCTCCGTATTGGTCATAAGTCTTTCGATCTTCGGGTCTCGTGCTCCGAGGACTTCAACCCACACTCCCGGCATGCTCCCTGACACGTTTTCCGGAGGTATAGGTCGGGAAGCGAGCTCGTTGGAGGGAGAACTGTGGTGCGACCCAAAACGGTCCAAAAGATGGCCGAAGCTTCCAACGAGTGGCGAACGCTCGTCCGGTGTCAGAAACCACTGGAAATGCACTTGCAGCGAAGGAAACGGGCTGAGCTCGAGGACTTCCGGTGCTCGTCCCAAGAAAACGCGAGCGGGAATGCCCCGGACTCAGTTTTCTCGTCCTGGGGTAAAAAGCGGTCCCCCGACGGTTTCTTCCCT